>NC_043765.1:8612436-8912436 GCF_902148845.1 Salarias fasciatus | reverse complement strand
CACACACACGTTTGTATGTTCATGAGGACATTCATTAAATTAACAGTGACCTATTGCTGTTATCTTGTAAGCAGCGCGGTTCAGTCTCTCTGTTTATGTCACAGTTGCTTAAATAGGACCATAAAACCAATAAATAAGTACAGTTAACCTCGCAGGACCTGCTTTTTATCACCAGGAGTCCCAGCAAAGGCAGATACTGCATGTCCCTTCTCAGTTAAATTTAGTGAATGGATCTCCTAACTTCTCAGACCGCTTTTTGGTACCAGTTTTACCAGAAAATCACACATCAGTCTGGTTCTCACAGAGACGTAAAAAAATACACGCACACACACACACAAACACACACACACACACACACACACACACACACACACACACACACACACACACATACCCCAAAATCAAAGGGGATGAATTCAATTCTCTTATTCCAAGTCCTGATTGCCTGGATTCCACTTTTAATAAGTGCATGTGTATTTGTGTACAAGACTGTAAACACACACACACACACACACACACACACACACACACACACACACACACACACACACACACACACACACTATTTCTGCACTTAAATTAATTTACATATCATTTCTCTGCTTGGACCGAAGGGAAATGAATAAATTAAAAAAACATGGAGCGGGTGTAAATTTCTCTAATAGTGGGGGGATCGGAGGAATAAATAAGCAGACAAAAAAAAAAATACTGAAGGACTTTATCCAGACAACATTTAGATGGTGTGTTTTGTGGTATCTTAGGCACTGGAGTGGATCAGTAACGGGGATCTGTCACACATGATACATGCTCAGTAACTATCCTGTTCTGTTTTCTAGAAGTATTTCATGAAAATGTCCTGATCTTTACAGTTTTTTTGATTTGCACATGACTAAATGACAAAAGAAAATGTGACGTTCTGGAACTTTCACTTGTATAGACTGATTGACAGTGTGGGGCATTTTCTTTAAATTAACATTCATTTTAACTGCTTTCACGTTCAATTCTGTTCTGATTGTATGATAAATGTCTTACAAATGTGAACAGAAATGTTTTCCTTTTTGTCAATTTCTTCTCAATAAATTATCAATAAAGAGGACCTTTCACATGAGAAGTTTTTTTTTAGTTCAGTGTTGTTGATTTAGAAATGTTTATTCAATGTCTGCTTTATGTTTGTGATGTAAAATGTTTCACCAATAAACAACATCAGTCTAGCGAATAATGCTTGGCTTTGTGAGGAGGAGAGAGAGCTCTTCAACACTTTTAACTCACAATAAAAGTAAAACTCAGTAAAACTTTTAAGTAAGATATGCTTGTATTTGGTTATTTGCTCCTTGTGACGGAAAAGCATCAGAATTAGAACTGATGTTCCATTAAAGCTTCACTTCATTCCAACTTTACGGGCATTATTCCTCACTCTGAGATCAACACACTGCCATCCCGCTGGGGAAACTTGTCATGTTCTGTCATTAAAGCAGCTCTGAGTCCCCTCCACATGGAGAAATCCTCGTCAAGCTGGAGAGCGTCACCAAAGCCATCTGCCTGATCCCAAACGCTTCAGTACAGCGCGTCCTCTGAGGCGGGGGATTGAAACCATTTCCTGTTCCACCTGTGGCACGTGAGTTTCAATGTGAAGAACCTCAAACTCCAAATGTTCCACTCTTGAGGTACTCGCATGTATCAAAACATAATCAGGTGGTTTTTAGTAAACACAAAAGTGTCAATGAGAAAAAAAAGAAAAGTGAATCGTCAGGTGAATACTGAAATCTCTACTCCATTGCTTTTCTTCCACCAGAATTGATCTATGGAAAGTGATTGTGTGCGGAGTGGCCTTGTCTAAGGATTTATGGGTCCAAAAATCTGCTTCCTTTTCAGGGTTGAATCTTTTGCATGCTGGTCACGGGTCCAAATCAGCGCTGGCTGAATTGCTGGTTTTCTCCCGGGTCTGGCTGTATTGAATGATGCTGATTATACACAGGTACTGCATGTTCAGCCTTCAGATAATTTCTTTCTTTCTTTTTTTTTTTTTCTTTCTTCATTTATCTAAGGCGGATTGACTGAACATATATTTACCTTTCCAGCGCAGCGGCACTCTAACGCAGTTATATGCATTCACACCCGGGAACAGCGCGGCCTGATACCACTGTGTGAAATGACTGTGATGAGATGAAATGGCAAGTAGCGTGAACGTTGTATAAAAAATGATATCTGCTCCCTCACCTTCAAAGGATGAGAGATGTGAGCAGAAACAGCAAGTATGCAGCTTCCACGTCACACTGAGTATTTTCAATAACAGCAGCTTAAACAGTACAAATTCATCTGGGTTTCACGTGCGTTCACATGTTCACCTCTGTACAGGCATCAGTATACGACAGTTTACTGCAGTATGAACCGGGCAGTCCGCAGCCTCTACACAGTCGATTCACCCCTGGAAGTTCTGTGACGAGGTTATAGCTTGTGCCACGAAGTAATTCACCGTTGCTGGTATTGTTTATTTTAACGTCAGGCGTTGGAGGCAACTCACAGTCTTCACATGTCATTTGCATAAAGAATTTAAAGTGAGCTTCTCTCCTGGTATTTTAACAGGAACAAAAAATGTTGAGAAATCGATCTGATTTTGCTGCTCTTTGTTCTCTTTGTTTCTTTGTTTATGACTCAACAAGTTAGTGGGAGAACAAAAGGAATGAAATCATTCTTTTAGTTTTGACACACCACAGTTTCATATTTTGATCTTGTTAAAATGTCAGAGAAACAGTCATGGGTGTCTTTTTTTTTTCTTTTCTGTCACATTAGTGATGACTAAGATAGACAAAGGACAGTGCGGTGTGATCTGTAATAGTGACTGACAGTCTGAGCCAGTAACCATCAGTGTGGAGAATTGTGAGAGTTCTGTGGATGTTTAAGAGGTTTGTTTACTGCAGCAAAGCTGTAAACTTCAGTGAAGGACATTCAGACGAAATCTGATGAGTTATGAATCTGCTTTGCTGTTAGAGCGGCTCAGTTATGATGTGCTTTTACTGCATGTGTGGTTCACTTCTTATTCTATCTGCAGTCTGCACACCACACGGACATATTGGAGAGTATTTTTGCACATGCCGATCAAAGCACTTATGGCTCCAGAGCCTGGTCTATACAGGGTGTACTGGAAGCCGTCTGTGTGTAGTGCGTGTGCTAAATGACCTTTAATTCACCAGTGAGTCATTCATGACGTGCAGACTGTGCAGGCCAGTTTGCGCAGCAACATGTGAATGAAGTTGTTGCTCTGTATTAACATACTACTGAACACTGGCATTCCAAGCTCTTCTTTAAACACTTTTGCTTTTTCTGTTACTTGTTTCTGATGTCAACACAATGAGCAATGAGCCTTTTGCATGTTTGTATCAACAAAATCTGGAGCATCTTCCTCCCACTAACTGCTGTAACTTCAGCTGAGCTGTCACAGCTGACGAAGAGATTATAAGAAATATGACAGTTAGTTACTGTTTATTTGTAGTAACTCGCCCAGCTTCACTGAGTAACTAAAAAAACTGCAGATAATCAGTAAGTTTTGATAACTTGCACAGACGTGGAATTTGCTCTAAAACGCATATTTCAAATAACCGAGTCTTCAAATGGTGGAGCCACAAACAGGGGTCATCTGTCATGAGATATTGAGGAAACATCAAGTGCTGAGAGAAACAAATGAAACCCTTTCATAACTGGGGTATAAATAGAATTTCTAGTTTCTTGTTTATCAGCCGCAGCATCAAAGTTGACTTCCGCTCACATGATAACATCACAGATAATCACTTTTAATGACATTTGCCACTGACAGGCAAAAGACAAACTTCAGAGTCACGCTTCATGTGTGAGGCTGATAACGGCGGTGTCACCACTCACACTGCTGAAGAGCAGAAATAAAAACTACAATCCATCAACCAGCAGCTAACTGGCAGTTTAGTCATTTTTGATGACATTTCTATAGATCAGAGCTGTATGAGGATTTGATCTGGTGAATAAGCGCGTTAGTGCTGGTGGTATTCTTGGAGTTGCTCCCGCGGTGAGTTTAAAGTGATTATGAGGGATCTGGAGGCAGACTTGACGAGAATCTGCCCGCCTTTGGTTTTTTGGTGGGACTTATTTCAGCCTCTCGGTCTCGGAGCATTGACATGTTATCTTCACAAATGGCTTCTCTCTCCCCCCCCCCCCCCCCCCCCCCCTTCCTGACAAATACATTCATGCTCAGGGGAAGCATCCAGATGGAAGATAAAATCATCCCTAGCATTCTCATTCCAAGTGTGGAGACTTGGACTTTTTGATAATTGCTTGACATCCTGCTTGGATTTTTAAAAATCAAGCTTTGATCTCAAAAAGGCCTTCTTATATCACAATAGGGATTCCTACTGTATCCTACATGGCTGATCGTGGATTCGAGTGAAAAGACGTCGCAATGTGTGTTGAAAGGTTTAAAGCGGCTCAAGCACTTGTTAACCAAACAGAACAGACTCTGGAGGGAAAATAATCTGCACAAAATTAGCAGAAAAATACAAACACTTGTGATGCAATGCACTGCAACAACTTTTTCCTTGAACTCAAAATATCTACTTTACCATTTTGTGTTTGATTCACTCTGAGGGAATGTTTGGAGAGTGTTGCTGCTTTGAACTGAATCATTTTTGTAATGTTTTGTCCATTTTTGCACCCACAAAGTTTACACGTCTGGCACTGCTTTGATTAAACTCTAATTTTCACAATGGTCGGAGGCTCTGAAGACACAACTTTGTGAAAATGATTTTTTTTTTTTTTTCAAAAATGCGCTAACTCCATTGTTGCATGAAGGAAAATACAACTTTCTGAAAAGGATTGTTCTCTGTCTACTGCAGATGCACGACCATAGCAACAATGGCTATAAAACCATAGCTCCAGATTGTCATGACTCACACTCCAGATTCTCTTAGGACTTGGTGGTTTTAGAGCTGACAGTCACCTGTAATAACAATCCGACTTTGTGCTTAGTCCATGCAGTGTTTTCATTCACTGAGGAAAAGTCCGAGTTCATATTAATAGTCTGTCCGAGCGTCGGTCCTGCTGTGGCTCCTGAGAGCCTCTTTTATAAAATGCCCCGTCGCTCTGATTTATTTTTGCCCTTTTGACCCTTTCTGTAAACTGAGTGTTTTCATCTTGTTAATGGAAAACAAGCCAATCTAGCAAGTGCCCATGGTCATGATGCCAAACTGACATGTAACACCATGGAACGGAAACAATAGTCTTCAAATGGAGGATAAATACTGCTGATTGTTAAACGTTTATTCATAAATCAACCATGGAGGCTGAGAAATGCTTAAAAAAAAACCAAGAGGGAGGTAAGACTGATGGTATTTTAACACTAAGATGTAAGTAAAGGTGAATTAGATTCCATTCAGTGGAGCAAAATAAGATTGAAATGCATTTCAAGTCCACAGTAACATAAGCAAGAAGGTCAATAAATATAAAACAAGGGTATCAAAATATGTAAAGATTTCATAGAGAAAGCTGGATATTCAGGACATTTTTCATGAACTGCATGCCTACAAACTTTGAATTTGCATAAAACTATTTTCTTCCTTTTTCTGGTGACCAGCTGTTGATGGGCAGCGAGCCAAACACTGCAGTGAAGCAGTGAAAGACAAAGGAAGTGTTCATTTTCAGTTGACATACTTATGAAGACAATTTGCTTGGCAAGGAATTGATCGTGATCCAAAAATCTTTGTTCAGCCTCAAGAGTATACAGAATAAAACGGTCCAACAAATGAACAGCAGTTGTGTAAAGGATGATACAGAATGTACAAGATGAAGCGTTCAATCAAAACCGGTAAATGATATTTATAATTATGATGTTCTCCTCCTTTCAGAAGTTAAAATTATTCAGCTTCTCAGTTGCTTACAATAAACCTAGAATGTGTGTACCGTAATATCCAATCAACCCCATTTAAAGTAAGCAGACTCGAATTCGAGGCTTGTAAATGGCAACAGATATTGTTAGTTTGTATTTCAGAAAACTACCTGATAGGCACCGAATTTTACTGAGGATGAAAAACTGCACTGACGAACAAATTAATCTAGTCCTTGAGCAGAGATGCTGCTGTTTTTGTGCCGAAGGGACGTTTTCTCTGCTGGCTCCCTATAACTCTTACCTGCAGACTTGATTTTAAGATATTTTCTGTGTTGTACTCTTTTGCTTTTCTTTTTTACAGCGATATTAAATCAAATTGAATATTTCATTCTGTGCTTGTGGGTGTTTTATTTGCCTAAGAGGAGGACTCAGGACACCAGGACCATTGCCAGAAGAACAGAGGCTCATCTTTATTCACAACAAGAAAAAACAAAAATCCAAATGACCAAAAAAACAAAAAACAAAACAATAACAAAAATATCTAAGAAATCACAGCAGAGTTACAAACAGATACTGGAAAATCTAAGCATGGCAACACAGATTGAGATGCTGTCCACACAGAGAACAAGCAAAAAGCGACAGACCACAACCCCTCCATACAGTACTGTGTATAAACAACACTGTCACCTGGTGCAGATTATCCCACATTCAGACACAGATGAAGCACATCAGGGGAGGGAACAAAAATCAGCACAGGAAGAGGAACCAAGGAGCCTGAAAGCATCAGGATATCAGAAATGACGCAACAAAAGATGCATGGACTACGTCAGTGGTAAACATATTCAAACAAATAACTATAAAGAAACAATTGTTTCCAGTAGATTGTTCTCATGCACTTATTTGAATCCTCCTGTTTGCGCTTGATGTTCTTGTTGTTTGTCTTGATCATCTGCAGAACACATGCCACCCGGAAGTTCTTTCTATTTGCATGAGCGGGCATATTACATCGTTTTATATATAAATGAATAACTGTTAAAGTGATATCATTAACATTTTAATTTTAAAGTGAATTTAATTTCATTTTTAAACCTTAATTTTATTTGTGTGTTGTCTCACAAGGCAAAGCAGACACAACAAATACCCAGACCTTAGCAGACTGAATATTGTTAATAGTTTAATCCTTACATTTTTACACCTGAAAACAATATTTATAGTATAATTGTTTGTTTGGATAGTTAGCATGTGCTCTCTGATGGATTTTCTCCAGGTACTCCGGCTTCCTCCCTGAGCCCAAAAACAGCGTGGGACTGAAATTATCCACAGGAGTGGATCTAGTATGTGGAGGACTGGTGACCTGCCCGGGTTTTACCAAACATTCACCTGCAGCTGGATGTTTGGATAAAGCTGTAATGAAGATATTGAAATTAATTGAATAATTTAGCAGAAGAACCTCGGTAATATGATACTGTTGCATCAAATATATTATATTTATTTAATTTCAAGCTTTAAGATGTCTGTAGTGTATTCACTTATTTTTTTCCTATAATGTATGTACATTGCTTCGCTTTGTAGATCATTGTTACAAAGAATTTGTCCTGGGAATTAATCATGCTGTTCAGTTGGATTTTTTTGTTCACATTTCTGTTTTTTTTCTTTTCCAAGCGAGTACAAAAATAGGATATTTCCTCTGTCATCCTGTGTATTTGCTGTCAGTCGGTGAGTAAGTGGATTTTAATAATCCTACCATAAGCATGGGACAATAAAACTTCCTGCTTTATTTAATGCTGATTCACAAAAGTGGCCGAAGTAGTTCTATTTAGCTCAAATCAAAAAAGCCCTTATTTCTTAAAAAACTAGGCAAGCAATTAGAAAATGTCATGACTTCACACAAAGGAAAACTCAACTCCAAACAAGTGATGAATTACATTTGGAATTAAAGCTCGTCGGCCTGACACCACCTGCAGCGGCTCCTCACTCAGGACACGACGCAATAAAAGCACAGCTAATTGTTTTAGGTTATGAGACGAACTGAATTACACTTGTCCCACATGCATCAGTTTCACACTGAGCTGCTTTAAAGTGAAAATCATGCAAATGCGGGTTTAATTTGTACACTGTAATCCTTTCTATAGATATACAATTCATTAAAACAGGCCAGGAAGGCATTCATGTTTTCTGTGGCAGAGTTCCAAGGTAATCCATTTTCCCGTTAGTTGAATAGATTGTTTTGACTTTCACTTTGCAGTCTAAATTTTCGAGATGATAAATGTGCAGCTTTTGGATTTGCTTATGGTAATGCGCTGCTTTTATTCATTAAACACAGGCACCACGTGCCGCTTCAGCCTCTGCTTCATTTGATGCTTTGTCTGAGCCCAGTTTCCATTGTGGGACTGAGGATTCAGACACTACCTGTGAGGGTTTTCACTAAATTAAACTTCCAGAAAGCACTCCATCACTCGCTGCGCCAGATGACCATAAACAGCTGAATTGTTTTTGTCACTTCTTGTCACCTTTTTGGCTTGGAGTTCTGGCAAACAAGCAAATGTTCAGGCTCCTTGATAAATGTCACAAACTAAGGATGAATGTGTGTGCGAAGAGTCCAAATGTGAAAAGTGTTTCTGCTAAATTAAACATTAGAGAGGAGCATCAGGTCAAATAAGTGCAGATAAATATAATTTTAAAACACGCCGGTGCAGGCTGCGAGTTGGTTATCTTTGATGTGATTTATGAGACACATTCCTCTTAATATTTTAGTTATTTTCTACAAATATATGAATGTTTGTTTTGGATCAGCAGTCAAACAAAAATCTGTGTGAAAGCCAGGTAGTATTCTGACTTCCCTTCTGTTCACATCAACAACCAGCTTTCACAGTAGTCAGTAAAAATCCCACTTGGAGCACGAGGTCCTCCTGTGTGGCGTTTGCATGTTCTCCCTGTGCAGCTTTATTGGTGATTCTAAATAAACTGTGAATATTGGAGTATCTCTGTTTGCCTAATATCAGCCCATATGTGCACCAATTCCTCTTAAAGGTGCTGTAGGCAGGATTCCACATCTCCGCCATCTTGCTTAGGGTTATCTAAGCAAGATGGCGATTTGACCCATCTAAGATGGTGATTTGAAACCCAGCACAGCCAATCCTGTCCTGTTTTCTCTGACATCACGCCCTTACGCAAGTTAAGCCCCTCCCACAAGAATGAGCGACGAACACCCCTCTACAAATCACAGTTAGAGCCTCAGGGGCTCTTCTGATTGGTCAAAGATACCTGGAGCTGTCAAGAATCCTTTTCAGCTCAGAACAGAGACAGATGGAAACACTGCGCCCTCGCGGTAGTGCAATTATACTACACACCTAAAGGATTGTCAATGGATACTCTAACATTTAATCCAAAGAAAACACAGAAAAAATTAGCATTGACTAGCAAAATCCTGCCTACAGCACCTTTAACCATAAAATCTATAAATTGGCTAGAAACGATGGATGTGCAACCTGCCAACTCGATAAGAGCAACTTAAAAAGGTTCTACCAACAGAAAAACACACATACAACATAACCACGCTAAAAAAGTCTCCAAATAAATGAAAATTTTAGCTATGTAAGACAACAAATGGATTTATAATTTTGGGATTATTTTGCAAAGATCTTGTATAGTGTTACAATCATGACTCAAATATGATCCTGGTAATCCTTAAAAAAAAAAAAAAAAAAAAACAATAAGAAAAAGAAAACTTCAGCACAGGACAAAGAGACACAGCAGTTCTACAGCTTTACAACTCCATATGTAGATAGATAGATAGATACATAGATAGATAGCTCGCATAGTCCCAAGTAGTGGCAGTTACACATTATTCCCAACACTGCCAGTCAGAGGGTTCGCAGTTCGGTCTCCTCTTCCTGTTTTCACATTTCAAAGTGTCAGGAACTGAATCTCAGATTGCCAGAGACATTATGCCAACTGTCATGTGCGAGTGGAGTGAATGAGAGGCCAATGGCAACGTGCCCCAGAGGAGGCGACAGCAGCCACCACAGAGTGAAGCGTGGCGGCAGAGCAGTGGAAGGATTATTACAATACTGAGACTGTGCTTGTGTTGTGTTGGAGTGAACTGCCTCGCCTGTCTTCGCTTCATTTCAGGAACTTCGACATGAGCCGTATGATGCAAATGTACCGAGGTGCCCGTGTCTCCGGGTGTGCATGCAACCTGATGTAAGTGGACTGGCTGCTGAGGAGGGCAGCTTGGACCACAGCCAGGGCATATTTCTCAGAAACTGTCAAAGTTACGCAACATTATATATTTCTATGGATATATGGTCCTTGATATAAGCATTCTACCTAGACATGCTTGTCGGTAAATATGAGAAAAGCAAACTAAAAGCGCCTTACCATGCTTTATTTCTAGGATGCAGTGGGCAGACATAGGTGCTCCAGGGAGCTGATGGGGGTCAAGCTGCTTGCACAGGGACCTATAGGAGTCGAACTGCCAATCCCAAGACTGCTTCTTCAGCCTCGACGCCACCACTGCCACAAAATTAGTTCTTTGACAAGGAATTGAAGTGCATATGTATGTTGGAAAAAAACAAAAAAATCAGAAACTTAATGTGACTTTTTTCTTTTTTTAAAATCCAGAAAAATATTTAGCCCATTTTTCAACAAACCCCATGGACATCTGGTCTCTGCGGACACTCGTGTCAGAGTTGCTCTCGCACTTGTATCTCAGAACTTCCGTGCTTTACATGCTGTAAGCTCATTCTTATATGCTAATTTCTTTATCAGTCCATTTTGGCCCACTGCGAGGCAAACTGACAAGCTCCTAAATGTCACAGGAAGGGTTGTCAGGGCCAGGGGGTGTGTGTGTGTATGTGTGTGTGTGTGTGTGTGTGTGTGTGTGTGTGTGTGTGTGTGTGTGTGTGTTCTCGTATTTCTATCCTTGTTGGGGCCAAATGTCCCCACAAGGATAGCAAAACGTGAAACGACGTGCCTTGTGGGGACCTTTTTCCGGTCCTAAGTAGGAGAAACAGTGTTTTCTTGACCATGTTGTTGTTACTGAAAAAAGTAAAAGTGCAAAAACATTTCTTTAGGGTTAGGCTTTGTTGTGGTGTGGGTTAGGGTTAGGGTAAGGGTCAGGGTTAGGGGCTAGACATGAATGGGAGTCAATGGACGGTCCCCACAAGGATAGAAATACAAGACTGTGTGTGTGTGTGTGTGTGTGTGTGTGCGTGTGTGTCGGAGGGGTTACAGCGTCTGCGCTTGTGACACAATGACTTTGCACGCTCATATTTCCACACTGAAAATAAATAAAATATCAGATGACTTAAATGAGACTTGACCCGGTCGAGCCGCGAGGAGCAAAAGCTGGACCTGACCTGATGCTTTCAGGCTCAAAATTTAAATATCTGTCCTTAAATCCTCTCACTCTGTAAGGTTCAACAAGGTCCTGAAGTGGCGATGAAGGAAAACTTTCTATTTATGATTCTTTCTGAGACAAATGTCTTCTTAAAATTTCCTTTTACACTGAAGAACAACCGTATTTTCTGGACTATACGTCGACTGTGAGCAGTTATAGAAAGGAAAGAAAAACAGAACATCCAGATATACAATATATAAATGTTAACACCAGTTTTTTGCATGCTTCAGAAGCATGCATGAAGTGGAAAGAAGTATTAATCCTACCCCTTAGCATCATTGCCATTATCTTAATTTAGAAAAACAACATATCTTTCGAATTATCATCACTTTCAATGCATTAGTATGCCATAAATATACTATGAATGTCAACAGTTAAACCACAGTCATAAAACAGCACCATAACCAAACAAACCTCTTGTCATCACCAAACCGTGAATCTCACCAGAATCGGCTCTTTGTATCTCTTTTTGAATTGACGCACATTTGACAGTTGTAATGTCTCCACACAAAATTTCTTATTTTTTTGTTATCTATTTTTATGCCATGATTTGTGATCTAAATAACTGGGTGGTGCAGACTTCATGAGTTTTAAACTTTAACTTTCCTCTTAAATCATAACCGTTTTCTCTGTTACAGAACAACTTTTGAATGTCACCTGGAACATAAGTTACTTTTGCTTTATATATTAGTAAAGTAGTTCAACTCCACAAGATATCTGAATTTTTACATTTTTGATTGTTGAAAGCCAAGCATGTGCACAGTTCCTACTGTTCTTTTTTGGTCTTTTTGGTCTTTTATCATTAAAGTATTTTCCCATACGTCCACACACTAGTTTTCTTTGTTTTATAGAAGGAAGCCACTGTTCAGATGTTTCAGGTTCCTTAAAGCAAAACATATTACCATCAGAGCAGGCATCGGAGCCAGTGTCACATTACAGAGGGGATGGGTTCTTGTAGTGAGCCTTTTTAGCCTGTTGGCTACTTCACTTGTTAACAATTCACATTATGGATCTGACCTTGATCTGAGCTGTATTTGGCCGCGGCCAAAAAGGAACTGAATGAATGACTTTAGGTTCAAAAATAACAAAGTCTCACTTTTTGAACCATTAAAATATGAAATAAAAACATACATCAACAAAGACACTCAATGTGCTTCATAAACGGACAGCCTGTAATGACACAGCTGATCAGTTAGCAGTGTTAATCATGGTAAAGACAGACGAAAGGGCAAAACAGAGAAAGCGTGGGTTACAATTAGTTGTGCAGAACAATTTGTGCTATTTCAGCACCATGGACAGCGCCATGGTCCTGGGTCAGATGAAGGATAAAAAGTAAAGCAGACTAAACCAACAGGGTGAGAAATGGAAGACAGAGGGTCCTTGACATTCAGCGATGATGGATGCCACACAGCCTGAATAGCCTGTATAATTAAGTCACAAATGATCAACCCAGACAGAACAACAAGCAAGTGTACACACGTGTGGCCTGTCGTTAATGCAATAACCAAGCAGACATGGCAGTACACAACACAGACAGCAATAAAAACAATGGTATTTAAGAAAGAGGCCAGACAGCCAGCATCTTTGCCTATGTCACCAAGCAACTCCAATGTATTCAATCCAGCAAAACATCCACTGCAGCCAACACGAGATGTCCAGAGGGCAAAATGTCCAATATAAAAAAATGTCTAACAGTTTGAACATGCCTACGTATTTCAGAACTATAGACAGTAATGTGGACTCATATCTTGTAGCACCATCTTCCTCTCCCTCATTCTCGGAAACCTTTTAGCCACCTTGTTCATATCAATGACAATGTTCCTCTATTGGAAGCAAAGTGAGGTTTAGTCGGCCCTCGTTCATGCATGGCCACCGTGTCATGTCTTATTTCAGAAACACTGTGATCTGGATCTTTTTTTTTTTCACTTATATCCTTACAAATATAGCAGTGAGAGACCTACTTTATGATTTTTTTTTTTCACCATTGGTCTGGCAGTGGGCCCCTTTGTGACGGTGGGCCCCTTGGCAGCTGCACCCCCCCCCCCCCCCCCCGCCCCCCCCCCACCACCACTGCGACTCCACAATAACAAGAGTCACTGTACTACTTTAAATGTGTTTCACAGAAAAAGGTTGTTTTCTCCATTTTTTGGTCAGACAGGGTTGTTAATGGTGAAACCACCTTATGTCCTACTGCCAATTACTAAAAAAAAAACAAAAACAAAAAAAAAAACAGTAAAAGTTAGAAGCAATGTTATTTTTGGGGGGGGTTAAAGAAGAAAATCTACTCTGTCATTTGGCAGTTTTGGTGTTTATATAATCCTGGAACTCAGTTTTCTGTGGGTTTTGAAAGATCAGTCAAAGTTCTCTAAAAGGGCTGGAAGTGACGGGTTGACATCTGAAAACGGCTGGCAGACAATGAGTTAATGGGGGAATGGCTAATGCATGAAAGACAATTTGATTTTAAATATATTAGTTTGAATTTTGTATGGGACACAACAATTGTGGGCAATTTGTGTTGCTGGATGCAAATCAGCAGGTTAATTTTTGTCACGATAACAAAAACTTCTATGAGACTGAGTTTGGTTTCAAAGCTTCAAGCCCCAATAAGGAGAATGAAGCCACCCAGAAAACAACGACTAAGGAGCCGCCAGCTGCCAATGAGCTTCGTCTTGCTAATACTGATGACAAACTGTGCACACTGATTTCCGAAAAGAAACCTGCTGTGATGTGCTGCGGGCACATCGTGGTTTTTTTTTACGGACAGTTTCACATTTTTTTCCCCCTCTCAGATATTTAGGGAATATTTATCCTGTTTTGTGTTTTGTTACTTTTTTTGAAGTAATTATCTTCTTCCTTTTTTGTTCGGTTTTGATTGGAGCGAGTCGCGCCGCCGCGCTATAAATAGCAGCATGGAGGCGGCGCTCTGGGTCGTCGTCGTCCGGTCTCTCTCTCTCGCTCGCCCACCCACCTCGTTACACCTGTCGCCAGGTGCGCTCGCCGGCGCACCATGGACTCCGGCTCCGACAGGCAGGCATGTGGCTGCAGGGCATGCTAGCCCACTAGCCGGCTTTGCGTTCTCTTTTTTGCGTTTTTTCCCTTCTTTTGGATCGCTGTCTTTTTCCGTCCAGGTGTGACCAGCCGTCCCGTTTTCGCCTTTCTTTTGATCGGGTTTAGTTGGGGTTTTTTTCTTTAGTTTGGACGAGGGATCAGCTTCGACGGCTGCATAGCAGCTGGGCTGTGAACTCGTCTTTTTCTTAAGTTTGGCTGGCGCATCTGGGCCTTCCTTGGTTTGCTACTTTGTTTCTTTTTTTAATACAGTTTTGGGGCACGGGTGATGAGGGTTATCTTTCCTCCAGAGCCTCGTCAGGTTCCAGCTTCAAGACGCCGACTCTGGAGAAAGTGTTAAATAAATGACTGGACCCTCATCCTGTTTGTCCTGTGTCCTTTAGAAATGTGTTTGACTCTCCGGGTCATAACACCTGCGAGTGAAACAACGGACTAAGAGACAGCAGTGAAACTTCTCCCTGCTGCTGCCACATGTTAGACAGCTAGAATGCTCGGTCTTAGTTTATGCTAGTATTTAGCTGGGCTGACTAAATGCACAGTGGCTCTGTTGCAACTGCGTCGCATCACGTCCACAGTGTTCTTGTGCCTACCAGATTTGTCTGGGTGGCCAGAGCTGTCCCGGGCTCTGTACCTACATGGGGGAAGGAACAGGGTTCATGAGATTCCGAAATTGCAGCATCTTCTGAGATCTCACACCATTGCTACCATAGACACCGTCAACAAGAATCACAGAGATAAGCTTGTTGTCACGGCAGATGTTGTTTACTTTTTATTTGCTGTCTGTATACTTTTGTGCTTCCATCATGGGTAAGTAGGATACTCGTTGCATACTTTTCTTTTTATAAATTGTGCTTAATGATGTGTAGTGCTTTTTTAAATTGTGTGTTAACGATGTGGATCAAGGACCTGAGGCTGTCTTTTTTGTAAGTACATGTTTGCAGTGATCTTCCTCTATGTCCGTCCATGCTGGCTGCAGCAAGCAGAAAAAATAGACTTCCTGTGTATCATCTGCACTGCTTTGCTGCTGCGGCGTGTCATGCCGCAAGTAAAGCTCAGTATAACATCCAGTGGAAGTACAGCCATTACCTGAAATGGAGGCTAAAACCACATTTCTGCAATCTGCCCTGCGACCAACAGGGGGTACCACTTAACCTCCTCAAGACAATCCTGATTTGTCCTCAGTCCCATCCTGATATCATGACCTCAAAGTGTGATTGATCTTCTTCCTGGAGCCCCTCTGCCCTCCAGTTTGCCCATATAACTCGTCCTGTCCTGTGAGTGAGGAGGTGAAGAGGTTCCTTTCAGAGTCTCTGGATTCGTCCATCAACCTCCCCATGTGGAGCCATTTTTTTCTTTGTTCCTACAAATGGACCTCACACTTCCTTTCCATATTGATTACTGAAGGCTAAATGCCATCACAACCAACAAGCACCCATAATCGCTCATCGGTGCTTCTTTTGCAACCATTCGCAAAGCCACTGTCTCCGCACTGGCCTACTTTCCAGGGCAATAGGAGAAAGAGATGAAAGGAAAATAACCTTTAATGCTCCGCTGCAGCATTCTCAGTAGTTATGCCATTAGTGTCAGAGTTATACCATTGGGTCCGATAAATGCACCAGCAGATTTTTGATAATTAGTCAGTGAAGTTCGAAAAGATAAAAAAAAATAATAATGATAATGATAATAAAAAAAAAACCTCAGCCTTTGTTGATAGATGATAGCCTGATATTTGTCATACTTTGTATGAAAATAAGACACGTCAGACAGGTTTTGCAGCAACAAAACAATTTGTGGAAATGGAGACGTGCCGCGTGAATGTTACATTACAAACTCACTACAGGAAACAAACAACTGTGAAACTTGGGTTTATCAAAACCTGCCATTTAACAGGTAACTATATCAAAAAATGCACCTCCTGTTGATCTTTCACTTCACCAAGTTCCATGATCTCCATCACCATTTCACTTCTGCAGGGCAGTTCATTATCTAGGTAAATGCATCTAGTTCTGATGTTGTGGCTGTTCAGAAGTAAGTGGATCAGACACTACACCCTTACACATTTTCTGATTGTGTCTGTTTGCAGGTGCTGCAGAATAAATCCTGTTCACACCTCCCTGGTCTCTTCACACCTCAGGAAACTGCTGACCTTCTGATGCTCCATGTGTTCAGTCTTCATGGAATCATGGTGGATCGTCTCTCATAGAGATCCCCACTTGGGCTCCAAAGTTTGAAATCTCTTCTGCCAGACCCCGGAAGCTCGACTGAGCCGGATTCATGGATATAGATCCCCAAACTAACAATCAGATGGGGCAGGTCAATCTTCTCCACAGCGATGAATAGCAATGTTGCCTTGTGTATCATTATTGCACCCCAGTCCTCCAAATACCAGCCGGGTCAAAAGTTTGGTGATCAAAGTTTTGGTTTTCTTCCACCTCTGAGAAGTGACTTTGGAAAACTTCCTCTCTGTTACATTGGCCCACTCCAGATTGAGGCTATCATTAACCCTACTGCTGTCAGATTAAAACTCAACTCTCACGACGATTCATCCAGTGTTTCTCGTCTCCCAGTTAAAACCTGTTTCCATCAGCATCCTTTCCCCACCTGCAGTCACCATCCTCTTTAATCCCTACAAAACCTGTCAAACGAGAAGTCTGCGTTTGGGTCCAATCTGTCAACCAAATCTCAACAGTGACCTTGTTTCCTGGATGGGAAACTCGTAGTCACTGTCACCTGTGGATAAAAAGCAAAGTACCAAGAGAAAAGCAACACATGGACAGGGAGAACGCAACGTGCATTCTGGCAGCGAGCACACTCTGTAGGTTCCGTATATACTGTATATTCTCTTCCATGACATATATACTATTGTCCCCCCTCTTTACCTTTTTATTTGTGAATATTTGAGAAATGAATGACGAAACAATTTTGTTCTATCAATGAAGCATGACCTCACTTTGCTGAAATAAGCAAATAAGCAAAGCGAAGAAAGCTTATATCAAAAGATTTTAAAGGTTTTATTTTTGATATGTAGGTTGAATGTATCTATTTATTCAAAGCTTAGGGACTATTTTTTACCAAGAAAAAAAGTCACATCTACACACTGACCTGCTATTATTAAAATAGACATCTAAAAAACTTTCCATTCTCAACCAAATGTAGGCCAGTGTTACCCTTGATGTCTAGACATCTTTTGACTTGCAAATCAAGGCGTCTCCACTCTGAAGCTGCAGAAAGAATCGGTGGATTAAACTCTTCTGACGTTGCTGGAAATATCTGGATGTGATGTGACACTTTTCTGTGTGTTTCTACCGGATGGTCAAATGGAAAAAAACCACCAAAAGAAACAGAAACATTGGTCCACATATCTAAATTACATTTAAAGGGCATATTTTAATTGTCAGCAGTAATGTCAAATATCCAAGTGCTTGAACGTGATAATCAGAGCCACAACATGGAAAAACTGTCTCAATGACTGAAATACACCTCGCTAATGGCATCGGTTTTCACCATTTATCACATCAGGGTTTCGATCTTTGTGCAGGTCACAGTGGCAGCGTTTTGCAGCCCTTCTCTTCTGCCAGCAACAGCAGATACATCATCATTTGCAAGAGCATTACAGCACACATTATACTAACAGGATGTTATTACAGAACCATTCTGCAGGTTAGAGGAAGAGGCTATTTTCACACTGAGGAGCTCACACATCAAGATACACAGAGTCCACAGTAGGGCAGTAAAAGGAGGACACGCTGGTGTTATGGTAATAGTCCGACCTCCACACATCCTGACATATCTTCAAGTGTTTCTTCTGTTGCCATTTCAGCTCCCAGTTTTACTAAAATGTCGTATTTCCCGAAAGTTAAATCAGCCCAAACCTCAGCCTTCCGTCTGATGTGTAACTGACAAGTCAAAAGTGATTCATACTCACATTTCCTCCAGCTGTGGTGGTAATTTCCTCACAGTTGTAGCCTAAAACTGCTGAATAAATGTAGTAGACACACAAACACACCATGCTCACTGTGAGCATCAAAGCTGCAAAGTGTTGAGAACCGTTTGGGGTGGAAAATAGATGTAGAGACCTTGAAACTTTCACACCAGAGAAACCAGAGTTTGCATTCAGACTTGTGTCTGTGTGGACGAGATCTGTGTAATACTAGAAAAACCCTGCAGGAGCTCACATTACCACTGGGAATGGTCCAGCATGCGATCTTTGAAATTTTTAAGGGAAAATTATGACTGACAAAAGAATTTGTGTTGAAACTATTTATGAAAGTGCATACTTCTATAACTGAATCCAAATCTGATACAATCAACACAAAGTCTAATTGTAAGATCAGCAATAGTGAAATCATCAGTGAATTAAAGTTATGTTTGGCAGAGTGGGTTATCTCTCAATTGGAAGGTTGCTGGCTTGATTCTCCATCTTCCTCTGTCTGCACGCCAAAGTGTCCTTGAGCAAACCCTGAACCAAAAATTGCTCCCGAAACAACTGCCTCCTTTGGTGTGAGTGTGAATGTGATTAACAATGTACAGGACTTTCAGCACCACTCAAGCTGTGGAAAAATGCTATGAAAATGAAATCCATTTACCATTTGCATGCCAAGTGAACAGAGTAACTTATGAGCTCAATATAAACACCTCAGACTCCCACCTGCTTTCAGTTGGTCTAAAATCCCAAAGAAATAGGATCTTTTATGTGAAACACATTGGAACTGCTCCTTTAACTGCCTCTGTGTCACTTAATGTGTACTTTGCTTGTTTTTTTTTTGCACACCTCCTTGCAAAACAGATTCTGAGTTCCAAGAAGGACAAATTTAAAAGTGATAGAATATGGAGTCTTGCAAAGCTCAATGGCCAACAGTGTAACCATTAGTTTGTATGTTTGAGCAGAGTTCTACTTCTTACCATAGTGATGAGGTTCACACATCTCAAGCGTCTCATTACTGTAAAGTTATTACATTTTGCTGTGACCCAGTTGTGCAAAGTCACACATTCTGATTGAATTACAAATTTGTGTCAGTGTCAAGAAAACCAGTTACTTTTCCTGGACACTTTTCGTTTTGCACTGCCTCCTCCTGCTTTGCATGGATTCCCTTGTTAAAAGAAGATATTCAGAAGTACATACATGTATTTGCAGGTGAGGTGGTACCTGAAAATCAGCGCATCAGCTGACCTTTATATAATTGGTTACGAAATGTTAGACAGCCAATTTTGTTGGTTATCATGGAGCAGGCTTGACATTTTACAGTATTCATATTGAAATGCTACTCGTGCAGCAAGTACTTTAAGTTGCCATCAAGTTTCAGACCAACATCTTGATGCAAAGGAACTGAATGCATGCATTCTTAAAAGCACACAACCCGAAAGTGACAAAGCAATCTACTGAAGCACCTTCACAGAAACATGAACATTCAGTTGAAGAAGGTTCAATTCAACCTAAAACATAAACAATAATTTCATACAGGGACTGAAAAAGACCGCCACAAGTAATTTGCCTAGTTGAAATTGACTGTTGCTAATGCTTGCTCAATTGGTGGCTTTTTCTTGGAAAAGCTGCTTCATACGGACTGTGCTGTATTTGGTGATTTAGAAGTAAAACTGGATTGAATTGATTATATTTTAGCAACAAAATCTGTTGACAGGATTGTAATATTCTCACATGGTTTCACAGTGGTTTGTTAAAATCCCAGGAAGGTCTTTCTGCGTGGAGTTTGCATGTTCTCCATGAGCTTGTGTGCAGTTTCATCTCACAGTCTAAAAAACATGC
Organism: Salarias fasciatus; assembly: GCF_902148845.1. Lineage (NCBI taxonomy): Eukaryota > Metazoa > Chordata > Actinopteri > Blenniiformes > Blenniidae > Salarias > Salarias fasciatus. Next base: position 8,892,357 of record NC_043765.1, on the reverse strand, counting down.
ACAATTAGTTTCAGGGATGACCATAAATTTCCCAGATGTACCTCAAACACCAGCTTTTGGACCATGGAAGAAAGCTCAGTATGAAAATATAAACTCCATATAAAAAAAAAAACCCAAATGGGACATAAACCTGGAATCCAATTACTCTAAGTTAAACGTGTCGTGAAGTACTCCACCGTGCAGTCACATTTTATTTGCAAGTGCCATAAAGAGTCGTTTATGCATTTTTAGAAATAAGTTTATGTTGACCTAAAAACAGGGTTTACATAGACCGCTTCGCATGCACAGGAAGAACATGCAAACCCCTCACAGAAAGACCCCAAAACGAAACAAGGTCTTATGTACAGAACTCTGCAGGGTTTATCCTTCTGCTAAGGCTGACACATTGGCACATTGCAAGAAATGATCCAATAATGAAAAGCATATCCCTCCTTCTTAATCAGTATTTTTTCATTTGATCCTTTAAGTGTGTTTTACTGTTGATAATTTAGTGCTTTAAAGGATTAAATCTGACTGGCTTTCAGTGCAAATGGATTATTTGTAATAGATGTTAACACATTTAATTTTACACTGTATGAAGAAAACATTTCTCAGATCCCAATGAGATTAAACAACTGGAGTAATTTCTATTTGAGTCAGTGAAATGATTTAGTGACTTAAAGAAGAATCATAAACCTGAAAATAGTAAACACTTCTGATTGTGTGTAACACCTGCAAGTGTTTGTTTTGCTAAAAGTACAAGGTCATGCAACCGTGTGGTGCGTCTTAATCTGCAGAGAGTATTTGAGTGCTTCCCTCTTTGTATTTTCCTCACCAGTCTCTTTCTTTGCACTTTATTTGTACTCTGGCAGGCAGGCAGGCAGGCAGGCAGCCTTTTTAAAGCCCAGAAGTCGATTCCTGATGTCCAATTTACAACAACAGCACCACGGCGTAAACAAGAACCAAGATGGCCGCCTGTCTGTCCGTCAGAGCCCTCCTCTGATAATTAGGGCCTATTTTTAAATGTCTCTGAGCCGGCTGACTGGCCGAGCCACCGGCTGCTGCTTGTCCTTTCTATATTTATGCTTGGAAGACACGCGAACGAAGACAGCTGCAAAAACAGTGAATGTTTAGTAGGGAAAGCAGCGAAAACACACTCATCAACAACAACAACACCGTTTTCTTCTACTGCTCAAACACACACTTCATATTTCCGTGTTTTGTGGAACAAAGCATCAGTTTGGATTAATTTGATAAAATCTTGCTCAGCTGTAACCACAGCAGCTGGATCGTAACCCTGATCCCCACAAGTATTCAAGAACAATGACAGACATGTCAAGCACACACACACACACACACACGCACACACACACACACACACACACACACACCACACACACACACACACACACTTGCGCACGCATTACATTTTGCATTGTGGGGACATTGAAGTGACTTCATTCCCGTTACCTCCCCCTCTCTCTCTCTTTCTCTCTCTCTCTTTCTCTCTCTGTCTCTCTCTCTGTCTCTCTCTCTCTCTCTCTCTCTCTCTCTAAACACTGCTCAAGGATCATTTTTGTTAAATTGGTCATCGTTTTGAGTCCAGATTAAAGCTTGTTTTTCACCTTTAAAAGATAAAACTACCTGTTTCCTTCCCTTTGCAATGTTGAGAAATCCCTAAAAAATAAACTTTAGCTCTGAAAATTACTCGTGACTTAAAAAACTAATGACTTTCAAGCACTCTGTGATTATTCGAGTGATACCAGCAGCACAGTTTTCATGGAAATAACAGGAAGATTTTATGGAGAGTAGAGGCAAATAATTTCAACAACAGAGGGAGGTAATAATTTCAGGAGATACAAATGATTTCGGATTAAGATAATTGGCCAGAGATTGCTATAAATATTATTGTTATTTTTGAGAGCTGGATCTGAAACGGCATTTATCTGCACTGAAAGAATGTGAAAGAGGTCTATTCAAAAGAGAAAAGAAAGTGAAGAACAAACCCCAGCAGTAATTATCACCCGTTCTCTTCAAGGCGTGAGAGAAAGTAAGATATAACACTTTTTTTTTCCTGTTGCCACAATTAGGAGAAGAAATTGCAAAATGTAAACTACGTGTTTTTCATAGCAGTCCATTAATTGCCTTTGCGTGCACAGCATACTGATTCCGAATCAGCATTCAAAGTGGTAAATGCATTTTTTTGCACATTTAAGAGAGTCCGGTCAGGCATAAAACGCTAAAGAAAGTATCAAGGGAAAGGGACCAACTGAGGACACATGAAGGAATGCAATGTCAGGCTGCTTTCACTCATCTACAGTAGTTGTATAGCCACATATTGTCTTTGGGTGAAGCATGGGCAGGGTGTCAGGGGTCTGGGGGGGTGGTGGTCTCCCTGCCTGGACCCATGTAGGACCTGGTCACAGCCGTGCACCAGGAATTCAGGCCCTGCCCCTGATGCCAGACCAACACACTTCCTACAGTAACTCCATTTACAAGGAGTCATATCTGGTTTCCTGGTACCATGTTCTTCATTGTATAGCCTAGTCTGACCCAGCCTTAATGATTCATGGTTTTTTACCATATTGTGGAGTTCTGTAGTGTATAGTGTACTGTTACATGGTTGACTTTATATTCACTCTCATGGTAAATTTTGCAAATTTCCAAATGGATCACAGATATAGTGACCAAATGAATTATCAGTACTGGCTGGGGATTGTGGCCTTTCTGTGTGGAGTTTGCATGTTCTGTGTGTGTGTGTGTGTGTGTGTGTGTGTGTGTGTGTGTGTGTGTGTGTGTGTGTGTGTGTGTGTGTGTGTGTGTGTGTGTGTGTTCCTAAGTGTTGGCTCTGTGACAGACTGGCGAACTGTCCAGGGTGGACCCCGCCCTCACCCAAAGTAGCTGGGATTGGCTCCAGTGGCCTGCGACCCTGACAAGGACAAGAGACTCAGAAAATGAATGAATGTCAGCTTTGTCAATGTCAATGTCAGCTTTATTTTTAAAGCACATTTAAAAAGGCCCATGGCCAGCCAAAGTGCTTCACAGCACAAAAATATAACAGTAAAAGAACAACAACAAACAACAAAGTAAGGCAGTAACCGTAAAAGATGAATGAATGAATTATAGATAAAATCATCATCACTAGCGCCCACCTATGTTATCATCAGTCACTTTTGATTAGCCAAGATTATCCTCATGATTATACAGCAGCTCCAGACTGTTGCCATTTAAGGTGTTTGTGCTATGATGAAATGTTTTTTTGCTTTATTATTATTAGTGAAATACTCCTGAGCTTTAAAATTTTTTGGTTGGAGTTCTCAAGCCTCTTTGTCTGTTTTTTCACCCATAATTCATGTGTTCTTCATCCCTGTTGCTTTGCAGAACATGAGCAGCTATCGATACCGCCCCCAGCACTTCCAGCAGAGCACTGCAGTGACAAGTGAGCACGAAGCGGCCAGTGTGTGATTTTATCAAGCAGCAAATTACAACATTAAAAGCACAACGTGTCAATGTTTGCATTTCTTGCTTTGACGAATTAGAGCTGTCCATGGTGCTGAATTGGGTTGGTATGTCAGTCTAAATGTCCGTTTGATGTATTTTGAAATGTGGTCGCTTTCCATGGTGCTGAACTCTCCTGTCAACTGATTTGAGCATTGCGTAAAGAAGTAGTGAGCTGGTAATGCTTGTGTAGTGACCCAAACCTTTAAAAAATAGTTTTTCCTTTAACACATTTGGTCCAATTTTGTATTGTTTAAGTACATAAGCTTTATTGGGTTTAAAGGGTCCGGTCCTGTGTCCAGAAAAGAAGCGGGTGCAGGAAGCAATGACTTACTGTGGTAATCCTTATGTGAAGTCTACATAATGTTTCAAGTAATGCATCATTTTTACATTTTCTCATTTGAAAAGTTTTACTTTACAGAGCAACAATTTGAAAATTATGTCAGTTTACTTGGAATTTTTTTTAAAAAAAAGTTACAATTCTCTCCATTTGCACAGAGACAAAGTCAGTGTTTTGAAAATTTCCATCCCAGTAATCGTTTTCAAAAAGTTGTGTTTTCTGTGGCTTTGAGCACCATTGATGTCTAAACAGATACCCAAAACCCAACCAAGGTTTTCCATTTTTATATGACAGGGTTGATGTGTTCATTAAAATAGACACAATGAGATTCAGTACAAATGAAAAAAAAAAATCTGTATTTTCTAAATGAAATATTTTTTCCTTCTATTTTACACTTGCTTGGGGCCAGTTTCCAAACAATATCCGCTCACACACACTTGTGCAGTCTAGCGAGCTTGTGCATTTTGTTAATTTTCTATTGAAATATCAGAAAAATTGGAAGCATATTTCCACCCACCTGACAGGTTGTGTGGAGAATTTAAGTTGCTCCGTGGAATTTTGATCCATCATTTGCCCATCGCCCAAAAGCGGCTGACACATACAATGTGTAAAGTGTCAGGTAGAATGATGAAAAAAGAGAAAACAGAAGAGGTGAGAGGAGAGGGGGAAGCGGAAGTACAGAGAGCTGTCAAGGAAGAAAAAAAGATGAAGTGAGGAAAGAAGCTGAGGAGGAAGGATAAAATTCTTGGGGAGAGAGTGAAATAGAACGGATTGATGGAGAAAGAAAAAGAAAGAAAGAAAAGGAAATACATGAACGTGAAAAAAAAAAAATCATCCCACACTGGCCAACTTAGTTTAGCATTCAACACGTGTCGTGAGGAAGTGATGAGGGGAGAGAGAGAGATGGAGGGAGGAAGAGGAGAGAGAGGGAGGTGGAGGGAGGTTGCTAGGTGACGGAGAGCGTACATACTGAATTTTAACAAAATAAGGAGAGAGGAGAGAGTGAGTGAGAGGGACAGAGGGAGCAGTCAGCAACATGTAGCCTCTCCGAGTGGAGGAAAGGTCCAAACTGTGTGCGCGCACGGAGACTGTCTGCTTTTTTCTTTCTTTCTTTCTTTTTTTTTTTTTTTGTATTAATTTGAATTCGTCCGGAGGAGGAGGCGGAGGAGGGGGAGCCGATATGTTTTCCTTTCATCCCGAGGACATTATCCCGCAACGTTAAAATCGATCAGGCTCTATGCCGCAGGAAATGTCCAGTGGAGGGATGGACGGATGGATTGTGGTGCACGGAAAGAAGACGCGGAGAGCAAAAAGAGAAAAAGAAGAGGAGGAAGAAGAGTGCGGGGCTCCTGAGAACAGTGAGTAAACATTTTTTTTTCTCTCTCTCTAGTGTCTCATTTTGGACCCTCTTCTCCCCTCCTTCCTCCTGTCTGCTCCGCTGAAGGTGAAAATGTTACGGCGTGTCTCAGACAACTGTCTCCGGCTTTGCCCTTCACGTCCCGGCTCTGCCGGATGTGCAGATGCCGCTGCATGTCTCCGGGACTCGGTGTGCACGTATGTGCGGCGGCAGCAGCCCCCGGGGGTCCTCCGCTCCTCTCCGCTGCTGCCACGGCCAGGACGCAGCCGGCCGGCGCGCCACGCTTTGACCCCTCTGTCATTGATGCGCGTGCACGGCGGTACGGCCGTGTGTCGGCTGTCAGGCGCGCGCGGACACGCATGTGCGGACCGGTGCGCAATCCTTCCACACCTCCGGTGTGTGTGTGTTTTGTGTGTGTGTGTGTTTCTCTCTCATGCGTGAAGAAGTCGGGGCATAAGTTGCAGCCGGTGACAGACAGATGAGCAGCTGGGAATCAGATGTGACATTTGATTTTAATTATTTTATTCTCGATCTGTGAAGGAAAAAAAAAAAAGCCGCATACGCGGCTCCCTGCGCGCCCGCGACCCCACCGTGCACAGGCATCCTGCAATTCCTCAACCGGTTGTTGCGCATATGTGCGTTATGCCCTCTGAGGCCACACATCCCCCCCCCCTCCACCCCCACCCCCCAGCGTTATTAGCTGTAGGGCAGCTATCAAACCCGGGATCAGTCTTGCGTGTGTGTGCGCGCGCGTGTGCATCAGCAGCTGGTGCACTAGCAAGCAGCAGGCAGGCTGTGTGCGTGAAGATCACTCCCCAGGACAGACAGGGGAAATTGGGATTCAGAAAAAGCCCTTCATGCCTCCTGCCCTCCACTCCGGCCACCATCCACCTCCACCTACAAACACACACGCACACACACACACAATTCCTCAAAGTGTGATGAAGAATCCAGCACTCCCCTGGCTGATGATGATGGACTGTCACTTGTGTGTGTGGCTGATTCAACAGTTTGCCTGTATTCCTCACTCCAGCCTCCTGTGAATTGAATTTCCAGTCAGGTAGAGTAAACACGCTAGTCATCTATTCCTTTTCTATACAGCAAGCCCCGTGACTCAGTCTATAATGGAGTTATGTAGCAGATTGGGAGCTGATGGTCAACGTGGCATTAGCAATAAAGACACTTATTTCCTGGAGAGAAATCGAACTCGCGAAATGACTATTAAGGCATGAGGTGGTTTACTCCTGTGCTCACATCCTCGTTTCACTATCTTGTACTAGATGCCACTTGTTTATTTAGCTGATGTCTGATATCTGAAGTGTAATGACAGGAGGAAAAAGTGAGTTTTGGGTCTTGTGTAATGGCCTGTTGACTCCCTCTGTAATGGCGCCGTATTTCACAGAGTTTTTGTGAATGTGGAACAAAGCTTCTTCATCAATGCACAAACAGCTTATTCTGCTATTTGCTACGGTGGACTAGAATCAGTAGTGAAGTGAGGGACGAAGTGGGAAGCGAGCGCGATGCTGATTGCTGCACCAGTGATGCAACATCTGTCAGTGGAGCCAGTGTGCTGGTGTGGGGCAGGATCTCCATCAATGAAAGGCAGAAAAAAAAGAAAAGGCTTTTTATCAATGGCGGTAACCCCAATGCAGAGAAGCAGAGAGGCAACACCGTCTGTGGGACATCCAGCACTCACCCCCCACAGAACAAGGTTTCTCAAGGATAATCTCCTGAATTTGAGAGTGGAAAGGGTGACTGCAGGGTTGCATTGTGGTGTAGTGGTTGGAACTGTCACCTCACGGGGAGAATGTCCCTCAGTTCGAGTCACAGTTTGCATGTTTTTTTTTTTCCCTATGTGGGTTTTCTCTCCTCTGACATTCTAAAGTAACATTTAGGTTACAGTGTGTAAATGAGTGACTGTCTCTCTGTGTTTACCCTGTGATGGACAACCCTTGGATCAAATGGAATGATGGCTGGGTGGATGGAGAATGGAAGCGGTCCTGACCAAGATGACTGTGTTGTTTGTTTCTTTAGGTTTTAATCATCCAGTCGACCAGTCTTGAGTCAAGTGCAAAGCAAAGCTGTTCAGCATTGGCAGAGTAGATTTGTCACTTTTTTTAGATTTCCATATTCAAATGGTGGTGGCGGTGGTAAAAAAAAAAAAAAAAAATCTACCAAGCAAAATTGTCTTTACTTTTGGTGCTGCATTTATGAACAAAGCTTGGTGTTTTTTTCATACCTCTCAACAAACAGCAGTTGTTCTGGGGCTCGACACGGCCTCTGAGTGCTGACAGTAACCATGTCAACAATCTAGATTCTGTCCTGATTGACACTTTGGACATGTTTGTGTGACCTTCGGCCCCCAGTAGTAGAGAAAAAAGGAGAAAAATAAGCATCTTGGCTGCTGTTTTTTTTTTTTTTTTTTTTTCCCACCATTTTGGGGCCATGGACTGCTGAGGCAGCAGAGTTTCCATGATACCGTGTCTCGGGCCAGCGGACTGCTTGGCTCGAGCCGGGCGTTTTATCTCTTGTTAGATACTTAAGCCGGACAAGGTGTGATGGATAAAGATGGTGGCTTTCTGGCTGAGACAGTCAAAGGCTGTGCGGCTTTACTCCATACTCGCTCTCCCCCCCCCCCTCCCGTCGCCGCTGAAAGCCGCGCTGCGCCGGGGCGTCACGCGGGCCTCGGGTCATCTTTGCACGGTGTTACTTCAAAGGTGATGTGGATCAGGCGGCCTTTTGTCATATCAGGCACCTTGAAATTAAACAAGTTGAGAGAAGCGATGATGGGGAGGAGATGGTGTGAGACTCGGTGCAGGTTAGACCGTGACCGTGGTGATCTAACAGGAGACAGGGGAAACAGAGCTCACACCACGCCTGATCAGCGGCCTCTGGAGCAGCCGGGATGCTGGTAAAGTTCAATTTGAAGGTAAATTAGTGGCATACAGTAAGTCGCCAGAGAGGAAAAGATACCTGATTCAACATTTTGACCGAGTTCCTTCATCCTCGCTACAAGATTTTAATAACCTTCCTGTTAGGATACAATGGAGGATTTGATGAATTTTAATCATGTTTCTAATTAGCTGGCAATAAATTTCTCATTTGAGGCTAGTTAAGCTGAAAAAAGACAAGCTTAGAAAAGATTTCCTAAAGTTTTTGTTTTCAATAAAGTTAAGTGGCAGTGGCTCTTGCAGTGTCATTCTCCTGATGAGCTGCGCTATCGTCCCAGTCTTACAGCGTCTCCAGGTAAATGATATCACATCCAAATGTGGTTTGCATCGCGACCAGCAGCATCCATTGTCCCCAGCAGATTAATATCTGAGTGCTTTCCTTGACTGTGGTTGTGCATTGCTCCGGTGAAATGATTATACGCCACTTTTTTTTTTTTTCCTCCAGCCCACAGCCGAGATGCTCCCTTGTTTTCATTTTCTAGATTAAAATACTCCCAGACCACTTCTCACTTCTTAGTGAGGAGGGTTTTAGGTCCAGACCCATTCGGATGGTTTTCAGCATCATCATAGTTACCCTGATTTATTATTCAAGGTGGGGAGAAAAATCAAATTTCACACGTTTGTAGATCACCTTTAAAGGGAGTTCAGGCAGGCAAGATTCAAAGTGCTTGACGGATGAATATCTGGTGATGCTCAGACTAAAACAAGTGAGGAGCAGAAAACAGCCTCAAAAAAAAAAAAAAAAGATTCAAAGATTTTCTGAGCATTTTTCAAAATGAAGTAAAACACAGCTGTATAAAGATGATATACTGTATTAATATTAAAACACAAATATAGATTAATATAAGTTGTTAGAAGAAGGACAATAAAATATCATAACCCATATGATAAACTATTATGTATTGCTGTAAGCCATGTTGATTAAAAAAAAGGCTTTTAGGCTTTTGTTTGAAGGTTTTGAGACAATCTGCTCCAGTCTGGAACTGTTGACTGAGTCACGCCCAAACACCCCTGTTCCATTTTCGCAGCTCAACAGTTTAAAACCCTGCAATTATACATGATTTGAAGTTAAACCAGCTTTTTCAGTGTTCCAGTGATTTTTGTTGGAGTCAGCAGCCCTCCAGCGTCAGTCTTTTGTTAAAGTTTAAACCACGGGGAGCGGCCAGCGGAAAGTGCTTAAAGAGTTAGAAAGACCTGCCGTCCCCCTCGATGAAATATGCATAAAATGTTAAATATAAACCTGACAGTCGATGGACTATACGACCTTGCAAACTGAAAATTTAATGTCAGGATGTTGAAATGTTAAATACAGATGCTAGGATATGCATATGAATTTATATTTGAATATATAATTAGAGGGCTTTTGCCAAGTTTTCACACGATTTCAATCAGACGACTAAGAACAACATCAACTTCTCATGAGTCATGGTGATGACAGCTCACTGCTGAAGATGAGCGTATGAGTGTTTAAGTTGCGTAACGTCTTTAGGTTTTTAGAAGCCGTCAGTGGCTGCAGACAGATTATAGTAAAAATAAACAAGACACAAAGAGAGCAAAGAATTACAGTCGTGCCCGAAAATAACACAGAGACAAATCAGGTCTGAAGCTGAAACTGACGGCTTTTAGTGTCAGTAACAGCACGATGATTAAAGCTGCTCGGCACTGCAGAATCATGATGCCCAGAAGTAATAAATTAGCGCAATTATTCATTCCTGCTGTATTCAAGTGCTTTGCAATGCTGCTGCACTTGCTGGCATTTACAGTGGATGGCCACAAACAGAGCAATCTGCCGGCTGATCTGGCATTTCGAGTGTTTTCAGTGCTGGTGAGCCTGATGGTCACTACTGTGTTTAAGTCAAAGTTAAAACAAAGATACTGGAGCTGCTTCACTACGCAGCAGGGTCATTGCAATGTGGTCCTCGAGGGACAGCGTCCTGCATGTTTTAGACATCTTCCTGCTTCAGCACACCTCATTCGAATGAGTACATCTTCATCAAGCTGGTGGCAAAGCCCAGTAACGAGACCCTCATTGCAATCAGGTGTTTCACAACCGCAGGAAACCTCAAACATGCAGGACGCCGACCGTCGAGGACCACAGTTTCACACATGTGAGTTAGTGCAATTCATGACTAAGAACTTATGTTTGAGGACTGTACAGTGGTTAGCAAGAGGTTCCCAAGTTTGATTTTCAGCTTTGGGGGGGTTTCTCTGTGAAATTAGCATGTGCTCTCTGCGCATGTGAAGGTTTCTCCTTCCACAGTTCAACAATCTGCATATTGTCTCTGAAATGGTGTGTCCACAGTGTATGAAACTAGAAAAGGAGAAGATCTGTGGAGAGGCAGTGTTTGGCATTTCTGTGTGGAGTTTGCATGTTCCTCCTGTGTGTTCCATCCTCTACAGTAGCACTGAACAGAGTCCTGGTGTTGGTGACTGTGAGGCTGGTTCCTGTTGTACAATTAAATCAGACTAGATTATACTTGAATCATCCATTAAATTAGGACCAGTGACAGGCGAACACACATCACCACTTCATTGCGTCACCTTTTAGCTGCCTGGATGTGTTAGAATGCAAAGGGAACATTTTGTCCTCAAAGTTGAATTGTTTGGGCTGAGCAAGTTGAACGAGTGCCAAAGTCTGATGGCCGGAGAACTGGGTCAGAGGATTTCCAAAAGTGCAGTTCTTGCGGGGTGCTCCTGAGCTGCGGTGATCGGTATCCATAAAATATGGTTCAGGGGAAGGAAAGTGTTCGACAGGCTACTGGGTCATGGCTCATTGATGTGGGGAGTGAAGGCTGGCCCCTGTGGTCCGATCCAACTGACTGCTGCAGAAGTTAATGCTTGTTCTGGTAAAAAGATGTTCCAATACACTCAGTTTCTGCTTGTTTCACATGGGAGACAAAAGAGGGATGAATATGATGGCTGATTAATGTATCACCATCGTCATGTGCTGCAAGTCCAGTACGGCATATACCCACTGTTTCAGGGGGTCATCATGACTACATTAGAGTGGTTCTGGTTTTGTTTAATCACTCACTGAGTGATCTATGGAGCTGTAGAAATGGCTTGAAATAAAAGAAACAGAGTTGTAAAGGATTAGAGAGATTTTCTGTGTTAAAAAACAAATCATGAAGGTGAAATTGAAAATCATCTCCCCAAATTTCTTCTGTAACCACCAGCTGAAGCTTGGATGCTGTAGTTTAGTTGGGCTTTGAACAATTGTTGCTGTGCTTGTGTACTATGAAGCATTACAGGTGACATTTCAGCCACCTTAATGTAGGAATCTACAAAAATAAGATAATTAAAAATGTGTTCATCATATACGGTTCCATGTTTTGAAAAATACTTTTCCCATAAACCTTTGCTGTAGTATCAGGCAGTAAGGAATCTGCTTGTTGGTTGGTGAAAAATAAAAACAAGACAAGAGAGAGCAGCGCATATTGACAGAGAGGAGCTCAACCCGTAAACCTCTGAACAGAGCCACACCATGTCCAATCCGCAGCGCAGGTCCCAATGACCTCTTGAATTTAAGGATATTACTAAGTGGAGGAAAACAGACTAACAAGGGTTGCCTCAGTAGTAGAGGGAAGAGCCCAAACCAGAATCCCTGTCTAATGGGCAGGTGTGGGAGATGAGGCATCTGGAGGACTGCTTGTGTGGTGGAACTTGGGGAGCCCGAGTTCCTCTGCTCAAGGCTCAACCCCTCCTTTATTTTTTATTTTTTTTATATTTATTTATTTATTTTTTCATCCAGCCCTGCCCCCTTGTTGTCTTTTTTGTGTCTGGCTTTAAAAATGCAAGATGCCAGCCACCAACCTGGCTTCATATTCTGAGAGCAGAAAGCAAAGGGCGATTGCACAGTGCGTCCATTTTATGATTATTACAGTTTATGGGATGGATTTAAATCAAGGAAGAGCTGTTTTCTCCTCCTCTGCAGCAGGAACAGCAGAAGATATAACAGATATTTCAGGTTTGTGGCTCTTTACAGAACACTGACATAACAGACGCTCAGTGGAAGTGGCAGGTGATTTACATGGTTTTCCTAGCAGGCTATCGGTAACACTCATATCAATTACAGCAACCACAATGAAAATGAATGACGCAAGGTTTAAGCTGAAACTCTTAAGTGTCAGGAGTAAGAAGAGAAGAAAGTGAGGAAAAGAATGAAGGGAAGAATTTGAAGTGAGACATGAAACTTGCTGACGCAGCAGGACAGAGCAGCAGAGTTGCCAGCCAGGATCGCATGTAGCCTGCAGTCAGTGTTTTTTTTTTTTTTTTCTCCTTTGTTTTGTATAGTTGGAGTATGATCAAACTTAATACCTTCTTTGTTTGATATTTTCTTCTTTCCATGGATTTGAATGAGAAATGTCTCCTGGATCCAGTCCTCCAAGTTAAATGATTTGAACCAGCTGCTAACACATTTTCATTATTGAGAGGTTCAGAATTTTAAGTGTTCCTCTGTTGTTCCGTCCTTTTTGTCTCTTCGAAGTTGAAGTGATTGAATTATTATTTTGGTGTGTAAGTCACGCTGCTCTTTCGCAAATCTGGTGGCATTTCAGTCTCTCAGTACTTTTCACTTTGTCAGATTCTCTTGAAAGGATTCACTGGGTCTTCTGATGTGGACAGTAGACATTTATTTTTGTAAAATATCAGTGCTGGAAAAGGTACCTTCACTACTTAAATATAACATGCATGAAATATATAATCTGGGTTAACAGTGGAATTGATTATGTCAGAGGTATCAAATCTATAAAGGCAAAAGACATATGATCAAAACTTTACCTCGGGGCTAAACACACAAAATAGCTGAGAAGGAAATCGGCACCAAATAGATCCCATGTAGACTGATATTTCTCACTTGGTCATTGGCCAATGGGCCGGTATGACTGCAATGAATAGTCATCTCAACAATCAATCAAAGAGCAAGAAGGAATTAGTTGGTTTGTGAACAGAGAGCATGTTGTGAGCACCATGTTTTGTAAAGCAGCAGAATGAATGTCTGTACCTACAGAGAGGCATGCAGGTAAAGCACGGATTCAGGGTGCAAATTATGAAAGTGGATCAGTTTGTCTTCAATCTAGAAATCCCAGTTTTTTTGTTTTTTTTTTTTTCTCTGAAAATAAAATCAAAATACTTGCTACCTCTTTGTGATACAAATTTAAGCATCAATCACAGCGTGTGCGACTTAAAAATCAAACTGAGATGAAGCGTGGACTGCATGGGAGCCACTGAGGGGTACTGTGGGTTTGCTTAAGGGCCCACAGTGGGGGGGCGAGGGACAAGCAGTGGGTTTCTCTCTTACCAGTCCAGCCTCTGGACATTCTAGACAACCACTGTCCCTCTGCTTGGTAAGCAGCTGTCAATATTAAAGCCTTCCCTGCTGAGACAAAAGAGCTTTCCTGTGGTGAAAATGGTCCATTACACATGGAAATAAAGGTAGAGTCCGTAAATCAAAACCTACATTCCTCTAATCTGTAACTATCCTTTAACCTGCAGTGAAGCCACTTAGTCTTTGGGCTTGACAGTGTGCACAGATTGAGAAATTACTTTTCGGAAATCTTAAAGCCAAAAAGGTTTAACAGCATCTGGTAGCTTGTTAGCTACAGCTGTCGGAAAGCTGGTGAGGATCAGCCGCATGTGTGCTGTCATCCACCTGCAAAGAGAAGGCGGGAAAAAAGAGAAAACGTTTGAATATGGGTGGAGAAAGCAGGGGAGGGGAGTGAAGAATGGAAGTGACAAGGAGAGAGAAATGAAGGGAAAGCGGGGAATCAAACTACTGCACTTAGTGCGCAGAGGTACCTCAGTGAAAAGCTGCCACCTGGTCTGCTCTGTCTCTCTGTGTTTGACTACAGCACTAGGAGTTGTCATGTGTCATCACTTCCCACAATCCATCACAGCAAGCGGAGCAGTGGCGAAGCAGAGCGAACGGCAGGCAGACGGAGAGAGGCGCAGACGGACAGCGTCTGCCTTCAGTCCCTCTCTCGGTCTGTCTCTCCTGCCCTCTGTCTCTTTGTTTCTGTCTCCACCACAATCGCACACGTTTAATTGTGTCACTGCCATCTGAATACTCCGTTTCATTCATATAAACCCTGAACGCTACTGGGCTGGATAAGTTTTCGCATTTAGAATCTTTTTTGGCCAGATTTTGTCGATTTTTATCATTGTGATCTTTTTCCTTCTTGTCTGATCTTCATCCTTCCACTATTTCCTTCTTTTCTTTTGGTGGACCCCTTTACATGACAACATTTCAGGTGAAAACACATTCTTTTTGCAATTTTGTTTCAGAAAAGTGACACATTGACTCGACATTTACTGTGAAGGTTGAGCCAAATCTGAAGCCACATTATGCAAGTAAAGAGAACACATCTTCAACTTCAAACATGAATTAACTTTACAGGCATAACCAAGAAGTACAAGACTTTAAAATAAAAACATGTTGGGGAAAAAAAAGTGTCCATAATTTAATTATTGGAAACAGTAATTTACACAAATGACAGCAGCGGCAGAACTCTGTGCTGCAGAAACTGGACTTGGAGATTAAGACATACAGTAATAATACTGGTTCGATCTGACAAGATAACACTCAACCGTGACCACAATGGTCAGAGTAATGACAACAACATGAAGAACACAACAAGACATGAAACTCAAAGAACCATCATGGAGAAAAACACATGAAATTTATCTGGAAAAGCAAATCATGAAACCTATGGGCAGAACAGAAAGTCTAACGGTGGACGTGCTTCTTCCTTTTCCATCTTCTATTCCTGTATTGCTCTGACTTTGGTGTGTGTTTTCTCTGAACATTTACTCTTCTTTTTTCTTCATCTACAGCAGTAATGGAACAGTTGATGCAGCTATGACTCATTTCTATGTATGCATTTGTTATCATTCTCGGGGTACAATCCCCTAATTGCATCTTGTTAAATGTGAATGTCTTCTGGCTCCTGCAGTCCTTCACTGGGATGTGCTGAATACATTTTGCCATGGACTGTTAATCAGGGCAGAATGAGACATATTAGATTGCTTTTCAGACTTATGAGTTCCACTGGTTGACATTTATTAGCATTTTCCTACATTTGTCATTCAAATAACTAACTTATCAGTGATTAATGGTGATCCGTCCGTGTTTCCTTCCCTTTAACTTTTGCTTATTTTGTGATTAAACCATACTTATAATCGCTGTCCTTTCATTCTTCAAACATGGTAACATTTCCAAAAATCATTATTTTCTTCCCGATTCCCAGCTCCTTTTTTTCCCCTCATTCATATTTCCCTTTTTTCTTCTCATGGCGGACCACTGTTATTCTCTCAGTAATTGTCTTTCCCTTCCTTTTGCTCCCTCCCTCCCCCCCTCCTTTCATTGGTTTCTGATTCCTCAGTTCCCACACGCTCACATCCCACACCGTTCATATCTGCAGATTTTCTTCTTTCTTTTTTTTTTTTTCTAAATTTTCCATTCTCTCCACTTTATCAGCACGCTCCATCAGCTTCTGTGAATGGATGTCTGAGGACAAGGAGATGAATGGACCAGCATGCATGCTTAGGTGTGCTTCATCATACCAGGACTTGGCTCCCCCATTATGTCCCACCCTCTCTCACACCCACACACACACACACACACACACACACACACATCCAGACCCAGCATATCTGATGGAGGACTCATGCCGGTGTCAACAGTGTGGAGGGGAATCTAAGTGGACCAGTGGCTTGCAGTGTCAGATGAAGAGAGATTGGTGGTGGAGGAGGAGAAGGAGGAGGAAGAAGAAGAAAATTGAAAAATGAAGAAGTAAAAGCAGACATGCTACTAGTAGTTTGTTTTGATTTTTTGTGCGTGCTGCAAAAATCTCATGGATCAGAGACCACTTCAACCAAAGGGATTTAGAGGAATCGTTTCGGGTTCGGTTTTGTGTTTACACAGCAACATTTATTTTGAATACAGTACCTACGTGGCGAAGGCAGAAATGCAGGAAATGGTGTAGTTTTCATGTTGGGCCACTAGCGGGTGCTGTTGCTTGTTCATGTAATAAAATCACACATGCGGTGATTACTAATTACGGGGTGACCGTCAACACTCAAACTCCATATTCCTAGGAGAATATGGATGAGGAATCATGACACTCTGGTCCGTCCATGTGCCGTGGTCGCGGTGTGCATGTGTAGTAGCAGCATTTCTGCCTTTTACAGGAACGGAGTTGGTTTATTTTCTGAAAGTTACATTTTTGCCCATTTACATAGGGACGGATCATTCTGAAAATGTTGCACCTTTAGAACCATTTTAGAAAAGTTGTTTTCAGTTTTCTCTGAGCACTGTTGCTGTGTAAACAGACACCCAAAACGCAAGGAAATGTTTGTGTTTTCTCGCTTGAAACCTTCAGTTGATCAATTAAAATTGTGATTTTTTTCACATTGAAATATAGTTAGTAATACAAACATACAACAGTAATTACTATTAATACCTGCTTCAGATGTAGTGAAAATTGGTTACTTGTAAAACCAGTAAATCAGTGATTTCTGGAAAGTGGGTCCTAAAGAATGAGGACTAGTAGGATAGTGTAGAGGTGATGAAATAGGAGTGAAATTTGGAAAAAGACTAGAGGGAGAAAAGAGGGCAAGATATGAAGAAGTGAAAAAGGATGATCAGAAAAGGAACACAAAGATGAAAGAAGAGGGGGCACAAAAGAAGAAAAGCAGGTGGATGGAAAGTGGAGTTGGTTAAAGAAGGGATTATCCCTTTATAGTGCACTCATTAACATACTAGCTTTTCAACCCCAGGGGCTTTCATCCATCCATCTTCTTTACTGTTTCATCCACTTAAAGGTCCCCGGGGGCCGGACCTGCTCCCCCCTGGACCGGTCATCTGTCCATCACCAGCAGATAACCGCACACACTCACAATCACACCTGTGGGCCTTTAAGAGTCACCAATTACCTTCAAATCAAATCAGGAAAGAGTAGCACCTGGAACAAACACAAACGCTCACTGAAAGCCTCCTTTAGCCACACTTTTTTTTTTTTTTTTTAGGAATATATATTTCTTTTTAAATATATGATCTATAAAGACATTAAAAAATAAAATTCTACAATTTTACACCTGTTGACTCAGTGTTTTCAAATGAAAATGGACAATTTCCGTCATTCCGCAATGCTCAGTCACCAAATAGTCATCTTTTTGAAAATGGCTTCTGAGGTGGAACTTTTCGAATGGCTCTGTTTCCATGGAAGTGGAAGTTATTTGCACTTGTATGAGTAGATGGACAACAGCGACAATGGCAGCCTCTATTGAAAATGTTTATCTTGTTTTGTTTTCTGGTCATGTGTTTGTTTTATTATTAAAAAAGAAACTTGTGGCCATGCTAGCTAATCATTTTCAGTGTGTCTGTTGTTTCTGTGTAAACAGACATCGTTTTCAAAATGCTGCCTTGTAAAGGAGAATCTTTCCTGAAACGAAAATAGAAAGAATGAGCGTTTTCACCTGGAACATTGTAGTTTAAGCAGGGCCTAAATGGGATAGATTCCCCACTGAATTCTTCACGATAGAGAATTAACATTGTTTGGCAGCTTGAAGACTCAAATCGCACGGATGGGTCCCACTCGCTCCCAGCAGCCCCCTGGCTCCCAGCATGTGTAGTTAAGGTGAAGTATAATTGAATCGTTTGAATGCAGAGAAGTGGGTCTGATCCCAAAGTGGATCAATGAAGCATCTAATCTGATTAATCATGTGTTTTTTGAAAAAATCTTTAGGAGTCTGGGTTGAGTTAGCCAGACTGGCTTTGTTTTCTTCAGCCTTGAGCACACCTTGGAAACCTGCCAATGTTTTTATTATTCATTTTTTAAAATATTTCATATATGAGTCTTACTGGCTGTTGTTTGGAAAAATCAGGGAGAAATTAGGAAGTTCTGAAATGTGGTACTACTAAAGGGTAAATGAATGCACAGATGAGGGCTGCAGAGAACGCAGTAAATTAAAGGGTAAAAAGGGTCAGAAAACAGAAGGTAAAGTAAAACATGCCAGGTGCAATAGAAAGGAAGAAAAGAGAAAATGGATAGATTTTGTGGTGGGTAGAGGACTGGTAGAGGAGATGCTGGTGGAAGGCAGCCAGTGGCTGTGTAGCAGCGTGAGACAAGATGCTGCAGTGTCAAAGTTAATCGATGCACGCCGGGCTAACATATGCCATTCGGTGGACGCATTACAATGTCAGGAGAGTGTGTGTGTGTGTGTGTGTGTGTGTGTGTGTGTGTGTGTGTGTGTGTGTGTGTGTGTGTGTGTGTGTGTGTGTGTGTGTGTGTGTGTGTGTGTGTGTGTGTGTGTGTGTGTGCTTGCAGCAGGCGCGTGGCCCCGGTGGGTGAGAAAATAAAGACAGACAAGAGGAGAAAACACAAACTTGCCGATTCATCCTTCAGTAATGGGCCTGAAAAAACTGGCGCGACTCGTTATGAGATAACTTATGAGATGAGGTGCGGATTAAAACTGAGGCGTATTATTAATGTGACCTTGTTTCGACAAACTAAATGCTGAGTAACACCGTTATTCGAAGGCTGGAGAGATATTTAATATGTGGCTGGGCGCACGGCATTAAAAACATGTCATGACGTCACCTTGCAGCTCGGTGAGATTGATCAGACTGCATCCTCATCAGCCCTCCATATACGGTTGCGTCGTGATCGTCTTCTCTCAGAAAGTTGCTGCACGTGTCCTCCACCTCTGACTGCCTCTGAAGGTTCCTTCTGATTCTTAAATCCTCTCCACTGTCGTCACGATGCTCCTTAAATCAGTGCCTGGGATTTTCTGTGTGAATTTTTCCTTGTTTGTGTCTAAACAAACTACCTGCCGAGGATGATTCTTCTGGAGTGAAGCATAAACAGTTACCTCCCAGTCCTGTATCACGCGTGTTTTTTTTCACATAGTAATCTTTACATGTTTTTTTATATGCAAACGAGCAGCGAACAGTTGTTGGTTCTCATCGGTGTTGAATAACATTTGCAGTTCTGCTGCTACTGAGGAGGTTGTACTTTAAAAAAAAAAAAATGCATATAATTATTGACACACAGCTTGCAACAATAGTACATTTTATGTTACGGCTTATAACTTTGCATCCATGTTCTATGATCCATCCATCCATTGGATGCTCGGAACAGAGATCTCCACTACACGCTGTTCAGCAGCTTCACACATCGAAGTCTGCTCCACAGTACTATGGTTTTCTTCTTTTTCCTTTTGCTCCACAGTTCTGGGAACCTCAGCTTTATCTCCTAAAATAGTGTAGAAATAAAATTCTCATTTGGTTTAGAGAGGTAATAAAGAGATGATTCACTTTATTTATCACCAGAAGGTTTAATTGAAATGGTCTTTATATTAAGATTGTTGTCACTTTTGATGGTAATTTTTTTTTTTGGGGGGGGGGGGAAATTGACATATCTGTCACGTATGCTGTGCACCACAACAAAAAATGTAATTTTCAAGGTCGTTATGGCACTGGTCCGGTCCACTCAAGGTGAAGTTGTCCTGTTTGTGAAGTATTTAGATGTAATAACAAGTACAAAGCTGCATAGATCCAAGATGTATTTACAGTCATAACCAGAGGGAGTAAAGACATTTGAAGGTTGTTGGTTTATTTTTTATTATTTATTCACTTTGTTCATCAGCTTGATGTTACTCTTACATTCCACATGTTTGGCGCTTTCACCGTTGGTTCATCAGTTTGTGTGAGTTTTCATTATTAATGGATTAGGGGGATTATGAAATGAGTGTTCGTTCCCTTAATGGACAGATATCGGTGGTGTGGCATGTTCTTTCGTTGCCTTTGTGTGTTTTTTTACCAACATTTTCTCACCATCCAAAGACGAGGCATCTTATTGGAGATTATAATTTGTCTGAATGAGAGTGAATTTTGTAGATTGTTATCGCTGGCATGTTCTGGACCACTGTGGGACAGACTGCAGCTTCACGCAACCCTGACTCAACGGTCTGAGGTACAGAATGTGAACACCATTGACAATCATTTCTCTGTGATGCTCTTTAGTCTGGTCTCATTTCTTCACCTCCTGTCATATTATTTTCCCGCTCCTTATTGCTCCATGCCACACCCTGACATGTTTCCCGCCGTTCCTCGTTTCTCAGCTTCTGTGGTCTTTGTGTTCTCTGACTACCTGTCAGTCCAGAGCCTTTGTTCACGCCGTCTTGCTTCTTGAGATTCAGTCTTGTGTTTATTTCCTTTACTATGCATCACCTTCCTATGAGCACTTCTGACATTGAACTACTTTATAATCTTCTCATGTACCTGTCAGCAGCTCCTGATGCATCTTGGGATAAGAATAGTTCCATCTTATGGAGATGTCTCCGCATCTGTTGACCTACAAATCACCAAATCATTGATAACCTGCTCTGTGTGTTTTGCCTTTATTCCATCACGATCCTTGATACTGCGGGTCGTTATTAGCAAAGCTGTTGCAAAAGATGGACAGTGTTTGCATGTCGACCAGCTTTTGAGGTCCTCTAATGCTTTTCTCTTTTGGTCTTTCATTCATTGTGAAACCGTCAAAGATGCAAAGAGAATGATTGAGAGGGAAGGATTAGGAGAGAATGAAGTGAATGACACGCCGCCACATTTCTGGGACGGATTTAAAACCAGGACATCACATTTACACGGTGTGTCCTGTGCTTTAACCACCAGGCGCAAGCTGTATCATACTCACAAAAATATAATGAGGGAAATAATACCTTTTCTTTGCATAATATTAAAAGCTATTTATGGCTCGTCTCTCTCAGGAATCATAAATTCAAATGCGACTCTTTTATCTGTGAATCAGCACGAGTTGGGGTAACCAACATTGAATAAATGTTCTGAAGATAAGAATCGGTGTGTGTGGGGTTGGTGTGCAGGGTGGAGTCACTCTCTTCACCCATCCATGTTTTTTCCTTCCAGCTTGGTCAGGTGTCGCATTAATCCCTCCCGTGGGATTAGCAAAGCAGCTACATCAGATATCTGAAGAGATCATGTAAAAGGGGGGGGAAAGAAAAAAAAAAAAACACAGAAAGGAGAAGGAGGAGGATGAAGAGGGCGAGAAAGACGAGGGTGAACAACAAAAGGACATTCAGCAGAACAGCCTGGAATGGAAGTGAACTAACCAGGGGCTCACCGGGCCGGCCTGTCTCTGTAAATCTACATCAGCGGATTAATGTGGCTGGAGCCTGCTGAGGAGGGAGAGGCAGGCCTGGAAGGAGGCGAAGTGAGGGATTTGCTCAGTGCACCTGTAACCCCACCTGATGCAGCACTCAGAGACAGGGGCACCAGGGAGCAACGAAGAGCCAGCGGTGGGAAAAAGGAGGGGGGGAGAAGGAGCAGATATAATATGCTGATGTGCAACTGCACCTGTAGCGTTGCATCACCTCTGGATTTTTGTACCGGTTCCTTTCTCCTCGCCTCATTTTAGCCCCTGCCCTCTCCTCCCCCGTCCTCTTTACCCTCTGCTTGCTCTGTTCTCTCTTTCCCGTCATCCTTCTCTTCGTTTCAAGTCAGCTCAGCTCAGCCGCGGCTCCCATTACCCTGTAGCCACTGTACATGTTTGGCTTGGTGGGCTATTAGCCCGCAGCCGACCCGAACACCCCCCTCCCCCCCCCCCTCCACTCCTGAAGTCCGAGCTGGATATTGTCAGAGGAGCTTTTGGAGAGGGAGGCAATATTTGAGAAAATGCCTGCGTGACTCTTCCTTCTGTTGGAGGCTCAGGCCTCAGTTTAGACGGGATCTTTGCCTCACTCAGCCTCTCAAGGTTGCAGTGACTACAGTGCAGTGAATGCAATGTAGTCAATTAGGCAAGGTTCGAATCCCCGCTCTGCGCCAGTGGGGGAAGCTGAGTGAGTAACACTTTCCCCTCGCTTAAAGACCGCTGCCGAGGTGCAGACACGCAAGGCGCTTAGTCCCCAGCTGCTCTCTGGCTAGCAGAGGACAACTGTGGTTATACTGGGCAGAAGTGAATGAAGGACCTGAATGTGAAGCAAGGCAGTGGGCGAAATGAGTCAAGTCAACAAAGACACACTAGTGTCCAACATGGAAAAATACAGACCCCTGCTTGGTTTTTAGACGGGATAAATGAATGGAGCTCGTCTTTTAAAAGCCTTTTTACAGTGGGCGTTAGTACATGTGTTAAAATGTCATGATGCAGATTCGTGGTGGGAGAAGTTAAGACCTCATCAGGAAAACTGTAAAGTTATGACAGATTAGGAATATTAGAAAAATATGACAAGTTGAATTCACAACTCAGGAAGCTAATGGAAACCAGTGTCCCAATTCAAGAAATGAATTAAATGTATATAATACACAATGTATGGCATTGGAAACTGATTTTATTTTATTCGAATTATTATCATGGTGATGTACTGTACTTATTTGGAATAATAGAGGATTGTCATCATTGTGGTTTAAAAAAATAGCTCTTAATTTTTAAGTTCTTATTTCTTATAAGTAATGATATATGTAAGATTAGATTAGAATAAGGCAGACGGTTTGTTTGTATAATAGTTAAGGTTCAGGTTGGAAAACTGAATTTCTGTTAAGTCTCTTGAAAATGTGAAAAAAAGTGGGTTTTTTTTGTCCTCATATTTCTGTCATGGGTTTACAAGGTCACCCTTTGTGGCGTCGTCTTGCCTGTGGGGACGATAATCGAGTCCCCATGAAGAATGTTGTTGAACTGAAAGGTGCAGACATGTTTCAGGCTGAAGTGAAGGTTTAGAATCCGGGTGAGATGAAGGTCAGTTAATGTTGGAGAGACATACTTATGGTTCACTTTTGAGTGAGTCTGCAGAATATGTAAGTCAATGGGGTGTGTGTGTGTGTGTGTTTGTTCAGTGTTAACTTGCACAGTGTGATCAATAACCTAATCTTAGGCCTTCATTATTATTCATCCGCTTAAAAAAAAAAGCAAAAAAGAAGAAAACTAAAATCAATACAACCAGCAGCTCCCCTGACATGGTGACGCCCCCTGCTGTGACTGCGAAGTGACAGAAAATTTAACATTTAGCTTGTTGTGAAACTTTCTGTGCTAAAAGTTTTGAACTGATAAAACTTCTGTTTTTCAAAAAATCAAAGAAAAAATCAAAGTATTTTCTACGCAGTATGGTCGATTTATGTAACTATCACTTCAACAATACTGTGACTCTTTGAGCTGTTGGTTTCATGTTTAGTTTTATGTAAACAAGTAATTGGACAGGAGTACCCTCCCACCCCACCCCCACCCCCACCACCCCTATTTTTGAAAATGAATTCAACTTTTTATAAAATATTTTGTGAAAATCTGTATTTTGCTTGTAAATGAGGAAACTAAGCCCCAAGTTCCACCGGACGCGAAAGCGCCGCCCTGCGCCTTGAAACATACTGCGCAGCACTTAGAACCCATTCTCTTCTATGAGACAATTTCTACCGGGCGCGAAAGCGCCGCGCCACGGCGCTGGTGATTCAGTTCTATTTTCTGCGCCTCCGCCTCTAAACCTCGTAAATTCACTGTCGTTCAGAAAGCACCAGACAGGAATTTACACCGGAAGTTTCGAAATAAAACACAATGCACGACCTCACAAATGTAAAGTTTTTCCTATATGTTGTTGTTACGCCGCCTCGGGAGGCACGAGAATCAGCTCAACAGGGTCCCAGACTGTAGCGAACGTGGAAATTACCGTTTTTATGTAGAATGAACCATACAAAAGTAACTATTGGATAAAGAAAAGCACTCATTTGAGATCAAAACATAAACCATGTACTCACCCTTGCTGGAAGTACTATACAGATCAATGTGGCTGGACGAGCAGAGTGATCTTGCAGAAGCGAAATGAAGTGTTTTTTTAAATTTTCTGTTTATATCATGTGTTGTTCGTGTGATATCGAGAGCATGAGAGCCTTTCAGAGGAGCAGCCCTCCCCATCCGGACGACGCGCCGCTGCGCGTTGACTTTGGAGCAAGACGCTGGCGCTCAGCTGCGCTTTCGCGTCGCAGCGCTTTCGTGTCCGGTGGAAATTGGCGGTAAAAGCAAAAACAATGGAAGAAAAGCTTGAGTTCATGAACCTTGTAATCACTGGACCGTTTACCTGAACTCGATTTCTTCTAAAGTCTTTTAAAGCTGATAATAACAACATTTATTGAAATACTAACTGCTTTATCGAGATCAAGCAGATGACGAAGTATTCCACAAGCTAACTGCTGTTGAAGGCGGCTCTCCTCTTATTGATCTGACCTCTTGCCACCTCCTTTTTTTTTTTACTACCATCAAAGTGAATATCCATGCCTTTAACTTTATTTTCAGTTTGTGTGTTTGGGATGACTTATTTAGGCTTGCTGTGTGCAGGATGTACGATTCCGCCAATTTTGCCTGTTTGAAATTTTATGTTTGTGCTTTATATTTAACACAATTCACTACCAAGATCTCATGATAAAAAAAGCTGCAAGTGGTCTTTCCTGGGTCCGCAAGATGAATTTCAATATGAACTGACCATTAAATTCAATGGACTTCACTTTCAAAGTAACTGCCTTCACAGTCTGGCGTTCTTCACGCTGTCAGCCACATTCACCACCAACGTCTGACAGCCGGTTTCCCCTCCTGAGCAGACGCAGCTGCCCTCGCACTGTGTTGTTGTTGTATTGGGTCATTACACATATTGGCAAAGTCAAATAATGTCCATCAGAGTACTGTCTTTCACGTTCAGGTGGAACTTTGCCTTTTCCGGCACACCTCGATCAAGTGAACGGTTCATTATGGACGATCTTTAGAGCATGAAGAGATACCACTAAGTTCAATTCTGTGTGATGGAGCGTGGATATGTGGAAAGTGTGCAGTGCAGAGTCTCTGGCTGGTTTGCAGATGTCAGACTGTTTCTTGTTATTTCAGTTTGAGAAGCACGTGAAGGTCCAGTGGCTGCCGTGCACTTCTCAGCATGATAATGATCAACAAGCGGAGGGAAAACCAGGTTGTCACCTCATTTATGGCTCAATTACAGTCCAAAAAACAATGAAATGAGGAGTATTAAGATCTGTACAGACAGGACAGAAACATCTGTTTCTCAGCTGATAAAAGATGTATTATCCATGGATTTTGGCTTGGTGGTTTCATGGGTCAGATCAAAAGCTTTGAGTCTCTGTGTTATCTTTGACTCAGATTCAAGATCAGAGCGATCAAGCCAGTACTTTCAAAGTATGCAGAGAATCTAATCCACGTTTCGAACTCAAGCAGCTGAGCTACACGACTTCACAGTGTCTTTGTGATTGCATACAAAGAGCAAATTGATTTTAGATCAGCGAATATCACAGTCGCCGTGCGGTTTTCAATGTCTTCCTCTGGCCTCAGACCTTCCAGTTCAGACTCTTAGATCTGCTTTGGAAATGTTACTTTTTCAACTTGCAAAGCGTGAAGACAATGATTTTTCCAGCCACAAAACTTTTTACACCACTTCTTTGCCATACGTGTACTTTAGGTTGAATGAAAAAATATGTATGCATGGAGCATAAGTCCTTCTCCAGTAGTGACATGATGGATGGTCCAAGCTGTCCGAGCTGCCTACTGCCTTTCCTCAATGTCA
This sequence comes from Salarias fasciatus, assembly GCF_902148845.1. Lineage (NCBI taxonomy): Eukaryota > Metazoa > Chordata > Actinopteri > Blenniiformes > Blenniidae > Salarias > Salarias fasciatus. The sequence continues at coordinate 8,866,673 of NC_043765.1, read as the reverse complement.
GCAGGACACGGATCTACCCCAACACGGATACGACACGCCTTCTGATAAAGGCAGTAGAAATGATGGGTGGATGGATAACGTTACAAAAAACAACCAGGAAGCTTGACTGTTTGCGGTAATATTGAATTCAAGTCACACCCTGGTTGTTCTTCAGAAGGAGGCCTTGTAATGTTCTTGTTTGAGCAAACTGAAGTCGCAAAAGTTCACTTCAGAAGCTTTGGAACAGACAGATTTTTATTCAAAGGGGCTGTTTGCAGGAGGGATGTGGGATCTATTTAGTCTGAATCATTTTTTATTTTTAAACCGTAAATGTTCCCTCTCTGACTGGATCTCAGGTAACCACAGAGATGTTGCTACTTGCTGATCCATGCACTTATGTTTTACCAAAATGTTACAGAACACACTCAGGGCTCCTTCACAAGCACTCAACTCAACTCAACTTTATTTCTATAGCACTTTAGAACAACTGCTGCTGGCACAAAGTGCTGTACAAAGTCATAAACGCATAAAGTGCAAGATAAAACGCAGTAAGAACAAGGAAAACAATAAAAGGCATTTAATAAAACTGTAAAAACAGGAACAAAATCTCGGGCTGAGTTAAAAACCAAGGAATATATATATATATTTTTTTTTTAAGATCTTTCTTATCTTTCCTAAGATGGACATTAACAATGTTTGCCTCCAGAGTGTCAGATTCAGATTTGGATAGACTTAGTCATGATTCCAAGTCCATATTCTCCTGAGAATTGGTAGTTTTGTAGCTGAGAGTCATCCCAACACCCCCTAGCGGCCCAACGTGAAAACTACCGGTACATTGTTTTCATTCAGTGTTTCTGCAGGTTCTGTGTAAACAAACAAAAATGCAAAAATGATGCGTTTTAACATGAAACATCACATAAATGGGCTTAAGGCATGCAAAAACCACACCGAAAACCCGCTTTTTACATATGACATATCTCTGATTGCGTTTTTCCTTGCAAATCAAATGTAAAACACAGGGGCAGTGAAAGCACAATCTGTTTGTGTAAGCATGCTGTTTAACATGCGTTGCACAGTGTCTGAGTGAGCCAGACCTCCTGACTTTATTCCAGAGTGAAACTGCTGCTACAGTAACCAGATGTTAGGCATTTTCTGCACGGGTCTTAAACAACCTGTGGGATGCTTCATACCTCAGCAAAGACCGCAGGATTACTGTCCACTGTACAATGCTGTACATGCAACAGAATGCGGCAGAAATACTCCACACCCACTGAAACACGGGCATCTGCTTTCCCATGCATCTCCAACCCCCACCTCTGCAGGAATAACCCCACTCTGCTGTTCCTTTTTTCTTACAAATAGCTCAGGCGTTCCATCACCAGCCCCACAGCAACACTGTGAAGAAATGGAAGTTTAAATGCCAGAAATCTAAGTGATGGAATAATGATGGAATTATGTATCATCTCACCGTCGTTAGGGTTTTTTCCCCCATTGGTGTCTATATAATGCCTACTGTGATCAACTGGATTAGCGGCACTGACTGATGGATAGATAATTGTGGCGCATTGCCACATGCAAATAATAACACACATTAGAATAAAAAGTTCCTTTCAATACCGCACAGCTGCCTCGTGGCATTTATATCAGCTGAAGTGAAAAATCACTTTGACATTTACAACACATAAATAGCTCTGGTGCAAGCACGAACACACAAAAACAACAGAAAAGAACAGCGGCTGTACACGTCATGCACGTCGCAGCTCCGCGCGCCCTCACGGCGAGTGGGTCGTCAACCTGCTGGAGAGACAATAGTGATGCAGCTGTGGGAGCCGTATTTCATTCAGGTCTTTCGGAAGAATGACTTCCTGCTGCTTGTGGCTGTAATTGAATTTCACCCGAGCTCGTCTTCTGCAGCTCCGCCGCCGCCTTTTGCTCAGAGCGATTTCTGTAGATGCCCCCAATCTGCCCACAGTCCAGCAGGCTAATAGGATGATAAGCATCATTTGCTTGAGAAGATCTGTTTAGTTCTACCTAAATCCTTCCTAATTTGCTCATTTTCTTCACTTTGTTCACAAAAGGCAGAGATGAAAATGGTATTGTATAATCGATCTGCTGTGTACAAGTCATGATTACGTTCAGATTTTTGTATCTTGCTCTGTATTAAATCTCTTATCTATCACTGCATGTAAATCACTTTTTTTTATATAGTTATGCTCTTTGAAGTTGGGGTAACTTAAGCTTGAGTGAATCACACTGATGTACTCTTCTCTAGAGATGCATTTTACATTTCTGTGTTTGTGCTCAGAGGCACTGAGGCGTTAGTTTCTAGATAGATGAAGAGATTGGTGAACACCTGAGAAAAACACCACAAAATCACCACAATTCTTTGAATTAACTGCAATTCCTCTCAAATTCAGCATCAAGAAAGAGAACCTAGTTTGATTTTAAAGTCTCTTGCTGATTGTCACTTTAGGTTTTATTATTTATGATAAAGTTGTTACAGATTTCTTGTTAAACTGAAATTCTGCAAAGCTTGACCCACAATATTTATTAGTCAAACATCAAACTCGGTTACTTTATTAGTAACACAACTCAATTCAGCATAAAATGAGAAACTGATAGCGTAATACCCATAAATTCTTACTTTTTCTTATAGGTTTTCTGCATGAAAAGGTTAACATTAAACTCACCTTTTATTCATTTTGCTAGAATTTCTGAAATTTTTGCATAAGAACAATCTGAACTGTTGGCTGTCTGCTGTGTTTTTTACTGCAGTGGTTTGTGCTCTGTCCTCCATAATGTGAAAGCCATAGGTTCAAATACCAGCTCAGGTTTTCTGTGTGGAGTTTGCATGTTCTCCTTGTGTGTGGGTTTCCTTTCCACAGTACAAAAGCTTTTATGTGAGGTTAATTGGTGACTCAAGTCCCCCAGAGATGGCCTGCCATGACAATCTGAAAGATGTCTGACTATAAAAAACAAAACAAAACATTACCTTGTGATCATAGTGGCTGTTATACTTTAGTTTCTCTGCTAGAACTGTCTGCATCAGTGAAAAGTTTGTCACAGTGAGTTCATAAAAATGTCTTCTTCACTAAACACAAGTGACTAATTACTTGTTTTTCCCAGTACCTGCTAAAATGACTCTGCTTCCTTTTTGAAGAAGTAACAGTAATCAGTTATTCAAAACATGGATGCAGGATGTCACATGCTCATAAATATTCTTCTCTTCTATTTATTTATTTTTATTTAAATGCCTCATATGTCAGCAGGCCTTTGATTGATGTTACCATCTTCTGGTCAGTTAAACATGTTAGTGCTTTGCTCAAATAGGCTAAACTGCTGCTTACGTTATTAGATTGTACACAACCAGAAAAACAAGCCTGACAACACACACAAACGGAGAGAGATTCAGATAATACTGCAGCAAAGCCTTAGTAGTACGACAAAGTAGAAAATAGTGAAACCCACTAGTAAAAGTCGAGGTGGGGGGGTATGAGGAAATGCCTCTTGATAGTAGTAGCATTTCTGCTGAAGGCTGAGCAAAGCTGCACCTCACTAAAATGTTAGAACCATTGCAAATCTTTTCCCTTTGTGTTGTAAATTAATCCACAAGCACAAACTAGCCAATGATAGCCATGTCCTCCTGTCTGTTTTTCTGTCCCGCTGTCATTTGTGTGGCCGCTACATGCTTGTGAATGCTATCAGGGACACTATGCGCCTTGTTTCCCACCGGTATAAGAGTCAGTCTCATCAAACTGTCCATTAGTGAAGGCCATCCGATGCTCTCCAGTTGGCACAGTGCTGTTTAGTGCTGTCTAAAGTCTTTGGGTTAACTGGTCACAGAATAGATGAACAAAAGCACTGATGCACAGCATGTAAGGTTAAAAGGGAGTCAACGTGGCCTGACATGCTCTCATCTGGTCGACGGCTGGGTCAATATGAGGCCAGATTTTTGGCATATTAAAATGTTCGCAGATGGAAACTGCTTGTGTGCCAAATGCCAGTGGATTTAAACGGTGTCATGTGACCCAAAGGGCGGCTGTCAGGTTTTTGTCAGTCCCACAGATATTGGGAAGTTTGGTTTCTGTGAGTCTGCACTGAGTGGATCCACACGGTAAGAAATGTTGCTTTATCATGCAGAAGGAGATGCTAATACATTCAGTGAGAAAAAGTGTGTGTCATGTGGCAGGATAAGTTGAGAGTGGAGGTTGTGACTAGAATCTCGCACACCATGGTGACCAATTCCAGAGACGTGGACGCAGCGTCCGCCGTGTGACTTGGCAGGTTCTGATGCCTCATTAGAGACACTGCACCGATCATTGCTTTGTCAGAAAGTGGGAAACCAGCTGATTGCTTTTTTCCGAGGTGAACTTGCTGGAATCCAGCAGACTGTTGGCTGTCGGGGGAGCGTGTGGTCGGCCACACCTGCTCTGCTGGGCTGGATGGGGGATTTAGGAGATGCTTGTTGCACAGGTGGTTGAATAATGTGATGAGCGTGGATGGGAAACTTGACAGCAGATAGTTAGTAAGCACATGAGGAATGAGGTGTTTTTTTTTTTCTTCCCTCTTCAACAAAAAAAGCCAAACATGACATGTACCCACTGACTGCAGCAGCAATTATGTAGTTTCTGCATGCTGAAGGACGCTATCCCCAGGCGTGAATACTCTTTTATGTAATCCTTGTTTAAGCCAGAAGGGAAGATGTCTTATATGGTATGTTTGATGCACATTTGAAACACAAAGAAAATGTGCAAACAGCAAGAAAGATAAAGACAGAGCACATATCACCATGAGATATAAATACCTTATTTTTTTTTCCCTGTGAATGGAAAAATGTAAATCAAAGCTTGCGTTTTCCCATCTTCCATTGTTGTCTTTCGTGTTTGTTTTCAAGGTGCCTGAGTCAACAGCTTTCTAACCTCAGATAAAAATGACCTTGTGGGTTTAGGCGCATGCAAGACGTGCCCTGTGTCCTGATTAGAGCGGATCCGGTGTGGTTATCTTGTGTGTGAGGTAAATAATTCACGGTTTTCTGTCCAGCTGTTGTAGCGTGGTGGCTGAAGTTCAGCTCCTCGGGGAATCTATAAATATGGAGAAAGGTAGTGCTGCGGGCTATAATGATGTTATGCTTTGTTGACCTCTGGAGGACTGATTGTCTATCAAACAGGTACAAACAAGCAAACAAGCTGAGGAAAAAAAGCAGGGGGAAAAAGAAGCATTATACTTTATTTTTTTATTTTTAACAATGCTTTTTTATTGAAGTTGCATGTATTTTTATCAGAAAATCCACACAAAAAAATCATTCATATCCTCTTATGCATTCATACAAATACAGAAAAATAAAATGACATGACAATAAGAATATAAAAAAAAATGATAGTACTTGAGTCAACAAACAATTAAAAAGTGAATATTGCAGAATAGTGAGTTAAACAGCCAGTCACAATAAAGCAATAGTACAAAGTAAATCAAATGAAACAAAATGAATAAGAATTGATTTAAAAAAAAGATGACAAGATCAATATTTCATGTACATGTACATGTTTCATGTACATCTTCCCATTTCACTCGGTGAGATGCAAAGGACATAAATGGATCCCAAGTATCATTAAACTCTATTTTTACCTCAAATATGTCTCCTTCTCAAGCACAGGGCAGATCAACTCATTTTTTCACATTTGTGATGAATACAGTAGTTTTACTTAGTAAATATTCACAAACAAAAACAAAAACAAGCCATCAAGCAGCTTGAATTACTGCAGTTTTAGAAAATGCAGTGCAGTTTGAGATAAGCAATAGAATAACCCTGACAATGATCCTTGTCTTGTGCTGAATGGTGGCCATATATGATCAACCGAAGAATGAATGATAGTTTTTCTGAACAAATGTTAAAAGAAATAGTGCCAAGTGGATGTTATGTTCAGGCAGATGTTGTATATTCTAAATTCCCACCAGACACATTTGCACCGCAGCACTCGGTGTGATCCGCGCTCATTCTACACCATGCTGTTTCCTGTGACGCTAAATGAAGCCATATTTGTTGATGATAAAATAAAAATGCTGCCATCAGTTAATGAAAAGCAGTGTTGTTCCAACATGACAGAGAAGAACAGCTCAGAGGTGTTTGAGTGTTTTTTTCTCTGCATGCTTGAGTGAAGAGAACAAAACTACCTTACAACACACTTCAACTAGTGGCTTATCCTGCAGACGCAGCATTTTCAGCATGTTTCACATTCCTGTCTGTACGGCGATCGTTATTTGTGCACATGGCAACATTTTTATAACTGTGTGAAACATAAAGAGAAAAGCCAAACTGCTTCCAGCAGATCCTTCTTTCATGAAGAGCTGCTTGGTCTGCAAAACCCAAACATCAAGTGCATCGCTTGTTTTTCCTCAACAGTGAAATTTCTTCCTTTGATCTTCTGTTACTTATATCTCTTTTTTTGACTATTATCACCTCTCAAGTTTAATATGTAACAACAGCGACTCTGTTTGAATCACTGCAGTGTGTAATGAACCACATTTTAGTAAACTTTGGTCATTTGCATATCACATTTCTGGTTTCGTTCAGTGTTGCCTCATGCTGTTTGTGTGTAGCTGCTGGCTTGGACCAGTCTTGTGCAGCTCTATTCTGCTGTTTCAGTTGCTGTTCCACTCGTTCGTTGGCCGCTGTTTGATTGGAACCTGTTAGTGTAGCCATCGTTCATATGCTGGTCAGTTTATCCGTCAGTGTGTCCCACGCTCCAACAGCAGTACAGCTCCGCTCGTCCTCTCTCCAGGTTTTCCGCAGCTCTAACTGGGTCTGTGTGCTCGTGTGCCATCAGCTGGAAGCTGTTTGATATCTTAATGTTTTCTCGGCTTCGGCAGCTTCTAAGAGTCTTCCATTTTCCTGCTCTGTGAAGAACCTTCCAGCCTGGTTGTCAGTGTTGTTATTGTTGTGATTGTAGACATCCTCCATGAATTATCAGAATTAGATTGTTGGAGTTCAAACGTCACTAACATTTTTCCCAATGCAGCGACTGCACCTTTATCTTTACTACCAGAACACACACGGATGCAGAAAATGCATTTGCTGCTGGAATGAGGGTCAGCAAAAAGGCAACGTCCCTGAACCATTAAAAGCATGACACATGACATTATTCTTCCAGATATTTTCCAGATATCCACATAGTGAATGTACATAGTGAATGTACCTCACATGCAGCTTTGAGCTGTGCTCTTTTCTCCTTTTGCTATTTCCTCTCTTTTTTCTGCTCTTTTTTCACCCTTCTTTTGTGACAGTGAGAGAATCACTGCAGCAGACATCACAGAGCAGATCTCGATCCCCAGATCTCCCGTGCCTTTCACCCTGCCTTTATCTGTCTTTTCTAACGATGCACATCTGTCTTTGCACATGTCCGAGTCAGTCATTCAGGTATTGTTTTACAAGGATGAGAAAATTGTTTGTCTTTCAGCCTTTTTTAATATATATATCTGGAAAAAACATCTTTTCTGATTTTGTTTTCACATATTTTTTGATATCTGCTGGTGCAGTTGGCTTTGGACTTCAAGATTCAAGTGATCTGAAATATTTCCGTGATTGAAGGCAAAGTTCATGTTCCGCTTCTATAGAGAGATCTTTTGAAGTTTACTTTCTTTCAAGTCATTATATCTTTGTGTTCCTGTAAGATATATTTACCATGTGTATATTTGGCTTGCAAATTAGCTTGATACAAGTCTCAGTCATTTATTTTGCTTTTGTTTAACTTCCTGGAGTGCCAGCAGACAAGGTAGAAGGTCGCTCATGAGGTGGAAAATGGCTTTTTCATCTTATAGTAGACCAGGCTTGATGTGAACAGTAATGCTGCCTTATAAAGATGTGCCTGCCTCTTCGGTTAAGTTTCTCCACCCTACATCCAGTTAGCGTTCTGTCATGCGCCCACCCCCCACCCCATGCCGGAGTTCCGGCAGACTCACCCAGCCAGTTTGACTTTGTTTAAGCTCTTCTGTCACACAGTGTGAGAACGGAGCACGGCTCTTCACAGCTCCTGACCCAGAAAGATCTGCTGCCATGTTCAGTTGAAGCTTTAAAGGTTTCTTTTCCTTGACTAGTCCACTAGTCCTAATTAAAATTTTCTTTAGTTGACAGATGAATTACTCGCCAGGAACATTTCCTGTGCCTAATTGCTGCCAGTACTGATTGCAAAGTGCAGTTAAGTTGGGAAAAGAAAGTAACTAATGATTTTCTTCAGGAAACAAGCTGGAAGCTATAACTGAGAGGACACACTTCCACATCTCTTAACTACTAAGATCAAGTTGCTAATTGTTGCCGTTACAGCTCCATCTGGTTTGTCCTGGGGTGTGTTTGAGACAGGTGGTCTGGCAGGTACCTGGAAACTATCACTGGCCCTGGTTGAAGCTTTCGTCGTGTAGATTATGGAATCCGAGGTGGCTTACGGTTCCTGTGATGGGGATGGTGGAGTTGATGGTTGTGGCGTTGGGTCTTGGGGTTGGCTTAGATCCACGGGATGCTAGTTGTTTCACCTCCAGTTCGTGGGACCCGGGCTGCTGTCAGTGACCTCTGTGGCTGTTGGTACCTGTCCTCTTGGGGGGTGGGGGTCACACTCCGCCTGGCCCCATGACACCCGGGCCTTTCTTCCAGGTTGTCTGCCCCTTTGTATGCTGGGAGGTCTACCCCAGCTCTTTCCAGGACTCATTAAAGAGAGAATTTTTAGTCTTGCCAGACTGATGGGGTCCATCCCTCATACACCTCACCCTGATAAACTGCACTGGAATGTCCCATGTTGTCTGGAATGCCCACCTCAACCACCAGTTTTGATCCTTCTCACATTTGAAACATTGTTTACATTGTTTCTTGCAATGTTTCACTTTTAATAGAATCGCAGTCTCATATGAATTCATGCACTGCTGGCTCTCAACCTGTAAGATCAGCGTGGGGCAGATTCTCCACCTGGACCGGCAACGATGTTGAATACAAGCCTACGGGCAAACACATCAATAATGTAGCAGTGGTTAAAATTCTTCACCATGAGTGCTTTCGTTTCAAAACAGAATTATTTCACTTGCATGTTGTTGATGACACTCATGCAACCAGTTTCATGTGTCACACTAACCTGATTTGGCGAAGATCAAAACAGATCAAAATATAAGGATGTTAACTAGATGCATGGCCATTGAAAAACAAAATCTCACTGAAAACCTGCTTTTGATCTGCTTTTAATCCAACCAGAGACATATGTGGGTATTTTGCTGCAACAAAGTGGATAAAATATTCTGTAAACCCATTACGGCGCAGGAACATCTCCTACCAGCTCGGTTATCATTAGTGTTAATGGGTGTGCTCTGGTGCGCTGGCATGCAAAGTGCTGGTCAGTGCCACAACATCTCGCATGCTGCAGCTGCAGCTAATTGGCTCCAGCACGTGTTGGAAGGCACAGTGGTAGTTTTTAGGTCTACTGATTACATGGAGAGAACCAGAAATGACATGAGTTTTGAATTTTAAGTGAGCAATAGAATTTTTATGATCTTTTTTTTTTCTTCATGTCCCTGCATGGAGCTTCTTAATATACCCCTCAGCATTTTCTTAACCCTCCCACCATCCTGCACTTGCTCTGCACACATTCGTCTCACTGGCATCTCAGAACGTTTCTCCTCCGCTGACAGCAGCTGCTGTTCGTGTGTTTTTAACACCTCAACGTTCTTCAGGCCATCCCGACTTAAAGATTAATTTTTCAGCTGAACGGACTTCTTAAGACTACACTGGTTGCTGTTGATCTTCATCTAGAGTTTATTTTCTTAACGGAGTCTTCTTCTTTGGTAGGATTTTCAGCGTGTTTTTTGTTTCTTAATTCACTGTGGATTCTTGTTCCTGTGTGGTTCATGGAGAATGAATGTCTTTGCAGATGCCCCCTCCTTCCTTTTACTGCGCCAGTTTAATTTACATTTCATCCTCGTATGGCCTCAATCTTTTACATTTATAATCATGCTATTCTCTATAATCAGACCACAGCCTCTCACAGGCATGGAAGAGGTTATTCAGCTATTTTGCTGACTAAAAATAAATGAGGCTGCTTTTCAGCTGCTTCATGCTGATGTTTTATGTTTGTTTACTCGCTCACGACTGTTTTTTGTTGGCAGAAGATTCTTATAGTGGCACAGAAAGGTCGTCATGATATCAAAATCCGCCCAAACACAAAACCAGAAACCTGGATGATGAAGCCACACGTGATTACAAAAGTCAAAACAAAAACCGAAATGAAAACAATTTACATGCAAAAGCCCCAACACCATTACAGAAGTCACGACACAAATCCAAAAGCTGCAACAGAAAAGATTAAACGGCAGTCTGTATACTGAACATGGCTGCTGGTGTTGTCATGTTTGCATTTGTGTTGTGGATATTTGTATTTGTGTTGAGGGCCTTTACATTGGTGTTGTAGCTCTTCGATTCTGAGCTGCTATATATTCTGAATTCTTATCATTTTCACTGTCTTCAAAATAATTTCTCTAATCCTTTTAGTTTTGATTCTTTGTGTCATTAAGCTTCAATGTCATCCAAAGACTATTAAAACACTCACTAAAGCACTAAATGTTTTAATCCACTATTAAATATAATCCTTCACAAATGCACAATTTCTTTCAGTTCAAGTTGGCTAAAACCATCAGTGTCTATAAAAATAATTAAAAGCTGATGTTTGTGATTAGTTCTCAAAATCGAATCTAGTTCTTTACATAATGGAGTCGCAGATGAAGAGCCTTTTCTCGATGTGATCGCCCCTCATCAAACTGCTCACATCAATAAAATCCACCCAGCCTTTAAAAGTTATGAGCCTCTGTTTTAACTTCTCACATAACGTCTTTCCTGTTTCAAGCTTTCCTCCAGCAGCCACCGTTTATTGACTCACTGTGACAAAAGAGAGGCTCAGGGACTTTTTTTGCCACCTGTGTCCCTTGGTTTTCCACAAACAGAGCTAAAATGTTGCTATTTTAGCAAAGCGAAAAGTGCACAGACTGAAGATGAATGCTCCAGAACTGTCTGCTGCAGACAAATAACAAGCCATAATTCAAAATGTCATCCCTCCATATCTCTCCACTCCTTTAACTTCAATGCTTCTTATCTCTGTTTGGGTTCAGTTTTGCAGAGAGAAGTCGTACCTTTACCTTCCTCCGTCCTCTAAACTCCAACCTTGAGTCTTCACTTTTCTCTCTGCATTAGTTTTTAGCCTGATCAGTTCATGCAAGGCGACATACCTTCCAATCGTCGCACTTTAAAATCTGTTTTCCACCTCCCCATAAATATCTTTTCTCCTTCCCGCTGTCCTAGGAGTCGTCCTCCCCCGGAGATGCTTTAATGTTTACAGCTCTCTCCCAGATCCAAACCACTAGAGAGGCCCGTCATTTTCCTCACACATTTGGAGTTATAGCCCAGATATAATCATTACTTTCTAGATAATCAATACGTCCCAAACCCATCTTCATGATGATAAATATTCCCCAGAAGATTCTTTCTGAGGCACCCAAGGAGCATCCTCCCTGCGGACATCAAGGCATGTCTCATAAATTTGCTCTCAAATAGAACAAGACGGAACTTTACTGTCTTGAGACATGCTATTCAAAGTGAATTCGCTCCGCACTAAATGGAAAAGAGGCGAAGTGCTGAATGTCAGACAAGGAAGCCACCAAGCACAAGAAGCAGGTCGCGTCTGCATGGTTTTGCATGCGATTGGTCAAGTTTATTTATTTCCCAAACAAAATGTGCTTTATTTTAATGGATGAAGCCGTCATGTGCTGTATGATCCTGACACTAGGACGGGACAACTTGTGTCCATTTATCAGATACCTGCTTTATGCAACTTGGGGCCTGATTCAGTATAATACTGTGTTAAGCATGCTCAAGCTTTCAGTTTAGCTAAAAAGCTAAAAAGACTTGAACAAAGGGGGAAAACATGGAATATTTTCCCGAGCAGATTAACTCCTACATGTCTGTGAGAGCAACATCAGGCTTTTCCTCAATGGTACATACTGTATGTAAATCTTTGCTAACTTACCATCAAAAGCCGCGTTTACACAACAACATTTTGAGTGTCTGTTTATGTGAAGACATGATCAGAACCACTGAAACACGTTTCGAACACTCTCGGTTTCTGTTTCCATGACAAAAAATGTAACATTAGTAAAATACTACAACTGTTACTTTTAGAGTCAAAAGTTATCTGTAATAGAATTCAACCTCGTTTCTCCATGGGAATGTCTGTGTGCTCACCATTGTTAATGTTTGTGCATGTGCATGGTTTCATTACAAAAACAAACAGCACTTATTGTTGGAACAGCATGAAAATTTCCTAGTTTTCAGCGTTTCTGGAGCTTAGTCACACTTTTTGGCAGGTGTCTTTTTCGGCTTGAGGTATTCTTTGGTAGCAAACCTTGTTTACACTTCTCATTTATCACTCAGTAAATCTGTAAACTAGCTGCCAGGAGGGATTCTCATCCTGCTCTCTGAGATAAAACAGTTCAGCAGGAACTCATCCTGGTCAGTCTCAACTGTCGCCGTCCGGCTGCAAGGTCACGCTAAGAGACTCCGTCACTTGATTGTGAGAGACAGAGTAATTTGCTTGGCTCTCGTCCTTGCAGCCTACCTGAACCTCAGCCCTAACAGTCCTGTAGTGAAGTGAAAAATGACTCCTTCAGACCAGTCCACGTAAGGTGCTGCGTCAGCCGAGAAACATCATTAGTGCTCGGTCTGTAATGGTATGCATCAGGAGTGCTGGTGGGTATTGTTCCAGTTTGGTCTCAGCCCTGGGTCCAGTGCAGCTGCAGTTCCAAAATTATTTTTTTGTTTTTGTGATGTACCTTGTCAAACTCAAAGTATGAACAGAGCATATCTAATCTTTAATCCTGTTTCCTGACCATGAAGACCAGGATATGATTCTGAGCCAGGATCTTTCTGTGTGGCGTTTGCACCCTCCAAATGTGCATGGACGACTTTACCCATAGCGGCTTCATGGATACTCGATGATTTGTGTGCTAAAAATGGCCTTTATGTGCGATTGTGTGTCTCTTGGTCTTAGTTCTACACTGGACTGGTAACCTGTGGAGGGTGCATCCTGGAATCAGCTCCCTGCAGCCCTGAGGAGAATAAAGTGGGTTCAGAGAATGGATGTATGAACCTGATGTCAGAATCATTTTGCCTGTTGCTGTGATTAATGATTCGTGCACTGAAAGAGGAAACTCAGTTTGTGTGTTCCAAACAAACTGAATTTTGCTTCAGAATTCTTCAGGGGCTGCACTGGTGCAACCAGAGGCCCACATGTGGCCGGCAGGCTGCACTGGCTCTGCTCTGATCCAGGCTGCACCTGCCTTTTTGCTCTTTCCTCGCTGGAACTGGCTCCGGCTCCTTTAAATCCTCAGATCAAGCAGATATCCAAAAGAATGGAGGGCGAATAAAAACATTCATTTCAAACATTAGGATATGACCTACTTTTGCTTTAGGGGGGATATTACCCTTAATTATACTGTTATACTGTTAATTTCACGTACTCTGCAGCGATGTGGGGAATTGCTGTGGATTTATCAGGACACCATTTTTCAGTGAGCGCCGAGCGAAGCTATTATTCTTTAAGAGATCCCCGTTTGGAAACGGTCAGGCTGTGCCATTGTTCAGCCAATGATAACTTTCCTGAGTCATGCTTGACTCAAGGACATGAGATTCATATTTAAATGAAGCAGCGTGTCCCGTGCTGAGGGCGTGTGGCTGAGGCAACACACATGCAGGTTCTCTGAGAGCCAAACCATCACGAGGGAGACTTTAATCAGCAGCATTTCCCAGCCTGAGGTCAGAACGTCCAACTATATTTCATTACAATTACTCTACAAGGGATCATTTAGGTAGCAGACTTCTTTTGTCCAGCGGAAGTTTTGAAAAGGGAGCATATGTGCACTGTTCATCTTTTTTTTTTTTTTTCCTATTCAGCAAAGCAATATCACACATGAGCATCTGAGAGTTTACCACATTGCTAAAGGGAGTATTGGTGGAGGAGACTTCTGCTCATGCAGTTTCTCTTTAGAAAAAAGAGTCCAGATAACCCGCCTCAGAAAAGTCTTTCAAGATACATGCCAGAATGTTTCATGTGGCCGATTCTTGTATTTGTACTTCATGTTGTGATTATTCAGGGGAATAGGGTCATTTTTATCTACCGAAAATCATTCAGTTGTGACTTGTTTAAGCAGTGTAGTTACAGAATTAAAGCCATTATTTTTAGGTCTCCAATTACATTTAAAGAGAAAATGCATATTTTTTGCAGTTCCATTTCAGAAATGTTTTGTGTTTTGAAAACAATGCCCATTTACATGGAAACAGCAGACATGCTGAAAACGATTTAGTGTACCTGCCAGTTGTTTTTGTTCTGAAACCACTCATGTGTACAGAGAACAATGTGTGTATGGACAGACAATGAAGTTGGATTGCCGTTCTAGGTGATTCTTAACTTTAGAGTTAAGTCCAAGTCCAGGAGAACATGGATTGGGAGTCATGACACTCTGGAGGAAAGCATTGTTTTTATTCTCTATCTATCTGTGTATGTTCAAAAGAACTTTTTTACTACACTATGGTGCACATGCACAGTGGCACGTTTAAGGCAAGTTACATTTCCCCCCTTTCCAAACCAAATCAGAGCATTTCCACAAAGTTCTACCTTGGGAGCCATATCCAAAACATAACATTTTCAGTGGCTTTGAGCTCTGTTGTGCAAAAAGACACGCAATGCAACGAAAGTTTTCACTTGAAATGGGTCTAAGACATAATAAAGTATAGCATAAAATATGATTCAATCAATGCCGCTGCTGGTATTCTTATGCAACTAATTGAAATTGTAAGAACATTTTGAAAACAAGAGCAGCTCAGTATTGATATGTGTCCTTCTCTAAAATAAAGGGGGGAACATATCTGATACAAAAGCCTAATTTTGAAAAATATCACAATCTCATAATGGTCCAAGGCCCATGCTTACTTTACCAGTAATCCTTTTCTGCACTGCGACTCACTGAAGATGCTCAAAGTGCTGCCAGAATGTTTCCTCGATGCTGTCGTGCCATCTTACAGAAGTGGAAGGTAAAGGAGATGCCTTGCTCTTGAGTTAAAACCTAAGAAAATAGATCAACTACCGTCCACTCACTGTAACCTTCTCCAGAGATCACTGGTCTCTCCTGACCTAACTGTGACACTTTGTGGTTCGTCTCTGAAAGAACAGCGAGAAATGACGCCTCAAGTTGAGATTAGTGCACATTTACACAACATAACTGCTTTGCTTCTGTATTATAGAGGACTGCCTTGATTTCGGTCGCTATACATAGATCGTGCTTGTAGTCGGAGCTTTATTTGTGTTTAGTTTATCAGCTGGCAAAGGATAGCAAGTTGGGGACTGTGAGGGATATAAAAAGGAATAGCAGGTTATGAGCAACAATAAAATGACATTTCGCATTTCAGTTATATACAAAATGCTTCATCTGTACTAAGGATCAACCAATTATCGGCCTAGCCAATAATATTGACCAATATTGGGCATTTTTCTAATAATTGGTATCAGACTTTTTTTCTCACCAATAGCCGATAAAATAAATTTATTTAAAAACGTGCTCTTTGGATCATATATACAACCATCTCTCTCTCGCTCTGCCTGAAGTCACTACTCTGGGCTGTGTAACAATGTCCCATCCACAGCTAAATTTTGATGCCAAAATGTTCATTTTTACTCCAAATGAATATCGGTTCGACATATCAGTTATCGGTTTCCATAAGTACCAATAATCGGCATCGGCATTGGCCCTAAAAAAGCCATGTCGGTCGATCCTTAATCTGTACATATATATGTATATATATGTATACAAACGGCGCACCCCTACAGACAATGGACTGCACCATCTTCCTTCAAACTGGTGAATCAGACCTGAGACCTCGGGAAGTGTGTGAGGTGAGTTGTACTGGAGTTTTACCAAAACTTCTGACTGCATACACGGTGCAAATGATACGGGGAATATCAGGGACCAGATCACATGAACAGGCTGTTATTAAACCACTCTGAAGTGGAGACACGTGTTTCTGAGATTGTTTGTTTATGGTCATTAGCCTTCTCTAACGCCATATTCCCCACATGTAAGCCCAAACGGATCCATTCAGAGTCCACTTTTAAATAATAATTAATAATTTAAAGGTATGTGGGTTTGAATGTGTGTGCACGTGTGCGAAAGTCTGAGTTCATCGTGAGAAGGAGGGTGTCGCCTTACAGGACCTTTTTTGTTACCTCTTGGAATACAGAACTGCCCAGCCATGTTCCTGGCAGTTGCAATCACTGCAAGCTATCAAGTCCATTCATTGAGCAGTTTGTAGACTTTTCACATTTCAGCTTTCAAGCTGGATTTTCCATTGTTCAAGTCGAAGCGTCTGTAAGGCTCTTTATTGGAGCTCTGGTGAGGTACAGACCAAACTCTGTTCACTCTGGATGACATGCAGTCCCCACACAGAAAGACCCAGAGCTCAGGTTCAAACCAGGTTATCCAGTATTCTCGCTATGAGGAGAGAGAGAACTGAAACCGTGATTCAGTCAGCTGAACAAAGGTATTTGACATCAACATGCTTTCATTGTGTCAGTTGCATTCATTTTGGCATTTCCACAAAGTAAGCAGCAGTGATGAACCTCCAGTGTTCCCTCCTCACGTCCGTCTTTGTGACAATTTTTTGCCCCGAGGTGATATTTTTTATGGCAATGACAACATCATGTCGGTACGGCTCTGACCTTTTAACTGCTGGGGCGCTTATAATGCTCCTGATGTAAGAGTTGGCCCTTCCACTGTAACTCTCTGAACATGTAAACCCACATTAAAGTTAAAACTCTGCAGGCCGTTGGACACTTGCCCAGAAAACTTTGGAAGCAGGGAAGAATTCCCACAGTGCTGTTTACCATTTTGTCACCTTTTGCATTAACAAAGTGTGCAGATAAGCTTTTGAATACCAAACCTTTGTTTTGTTATTTCGCTAATTGCCTCGGCTGCGGCACAAGTCCCCACCAGCGCTGGTCGAGTCTCTTTGTGAACGTCAAGCACAAATCATCCCAGATTCAGAGCGGATTCCTAATTAGTGGAAAGGTGCTGCGAATCAATGGATGCTGGTATTGCAAGGAAGCAATTTCTCTTCAGGAGGAGATCAGGAGGGAATTTAACAGCTGTTATTGAAAACGACGAGGCTGGTGTTATCCAAAAGACAATTTACACTTTGTTTCCCAGTTGCTTGTTCAGGACTATTCAGTGTGTGTCAGTACGGATACCAGTGGCATTTTTGTAATTGTTTGGGGTTTGTTTACGTGTCCCTACATAGCTGTTGATGAAGCTTGGGACTTTTCCCCCCTCTTGTTCTTGCTCAGAGTTAACATGGTTAGTCTGTTAACAGGCTCACAGAAAGTCGCTGTTGGTCCCAGAACATTTATGACGAAAGAGGAAACCATGAAGGAAAAACAAAGTTTTGAATTTATCTCAAACAGCATGCACCCATCGATCTTGAGCTGATGAAGTCGGTGTTCAATCCCAAAACATCAAATGAACTCAAACTAATCTGTGTGTTTTTCAACTGAATTGGTTACAAGTTAGTGAGCAAACGTTGATGTAAAGCCACCAATGCATCAATTGTGCTGTGGATACACAAAAATACACACTGTCACACACCAATACATGGTGTAAATGACTGCAGTTTTAGATTTTTCTTCTGAATAACTGCTCCTCATTGAATGTTCTTACTTGTTTTCTGTCTTCACTTGTGCATTTGCAGTTTCTACTATCAAGTCAACTAAATGTTCTCATTAGGTGAGCAATTCGTTTTTTGGAAATTAATTGCAACTAATCTCACTAATGTTAATGATTGCAGAGGGTTCATGCTGAGTACATGGGAGAAACTTATTGCAGCCTTTTACAATGACCATAATGAGAAATTTGCTAAATATATAAATATATATAAATACATGTTTTGACGAGAAAGTTTAGTTGATTTCCACTCAAGGTTTCCACGAGCTGCCACTTTTTGTAAGGAAATTATGTTTGAGGTCGATTACAGTGTTAACGTTCATCACCAAAATGAGATTTACAACCTTTTTAAATGCTGATGAGTTTGTGCTATAAAACATATCACTATTTTTTGAAAGAATTATTAATTGCTGACACATCCAACCTTTAAGTCATTCCTGTACGTCTGCCCCTCCTTCAAGCACTGGATCTATTGTAACTGTAACTTTGCAGCTGTAGTTTATCTAATGTGTTGCTGCACAATGTATTGGCGTTACTTATATCCCATCATTGTTGTTTCAGTCAGTGTGCTCGTATTGCCAATCGTGGATAGTACTATTAAAAAAAAAAAGTTCTGCCATGCAGCTGAACGTGTAATCAGATTACATTTGGCTCCATTGTCCATTCAGAGCAGATCTTCCCCGTGAAGTTTTCCAAGCTCCCGCATGAAAATGTTCAAATGTGTGACAGCAGCGACTGGACAGAGCGCGGCGTACAGGGAGGTTTTTGTCACCACACATTCAGGGAAGCATCAGGCTTCAAACAGTGGAGCTTTCACTGTGGACCCCCCCCTCCCCCCCATGGCGTCTCTGTAAAATCAAAGCTGCTGACAGTTTTGGGCTCTTCTTCAGACAGACTCTTTAAAATTTAATGATACATGTTGCCTGCTTGGTTCCTGACTTTTTCCTAACCTCCCTTCTGACATTTCATTAATTGTGCATTCCTGTGCTGTCAGCCTGCCTGGATATGCAACTTTCCTGTCTGGAGGCAGCACCTGAACGCCTCTTTGTGTCACAGCTGGGATGATGTGGGTCAGTGTGTGATCAGATCGCAACCCCTGCATTCTGATTCCATTTCCAGCAGTTCGGAGATCAGCTCCGAGGCATCTGAGTTTGACTGTGAAATATGAGAAGTAATTAGCTTTTGTGTGTGTGAATAGTTTGGACACAGTTTGGGAAGCTGTAATCCTGCCAAGGCTTCAGAGTTTTGTTGGTGGCGCTCTGCTCTCTGATCGAACTGATCCACTCTGAGAGGAGAGAGATAATATCCACGATGACACATGAATAACAACTATTTCAGGCTTTTTTTTTCTGTCACTTTTCCACTTTTTGTTCTTTACCAATATCATTGGTCAAAGCTGAACTCTGGTTTGCTGCAGGAGGAGCATTTTTAATGCTGAGCTAACCCAGTCTTCCTGACAGCAACATCAGATGAAAAATAAAACTAGCATCACATTCTGAGAGCTGTCTGCAGGTTTAGAAATCTTTGTCTCACATATTGATCATGTGAAATGATGTTAATTTCAAGAAAACAAAGCAAAAACGCTGCAATCCACCATTATTAATGCATCTAATGTATATTTGTTTTGAAGCTACAAAGTAATTATCACTGGAAAAAATTCAGATATTTTGAAAGTTTCACAACACTCTGTGTGAAGATTGATTCTGTGCATAAAGAATGGACCTTTTGCGTCTACAGGCCAGCTCAGTGTTTAGCAGATCCATGAGTGAATACAGAGACGGCAGTAAGTGTGTGCAGCCGTTCCAGCAAAGCGTGCAGGTGAGGAGCGCAGCTCGGAGCTTCAACGCAAAGTTTTCTTGCACAGGGTTCGTTGGCCGTTGCTGCGGTTGCTCTCTGAGCCAACACGTTCATTCCGATTGCATAGCTCGTCTTCACAATCGCCAGTGCAGGTTCTTTTGTTCCGTTATCTTTGCCGGGGAGCTCACATCACAAAGTCGCCCCGGGGTTCAGGACTGTGGAGGCATTCCGACAAAAGCGTTGCACACAATCAACGCTTAATGTAGTGCACTCTTTATCAATACTGCTGATAATAAAATTCATAACAATAATTGAACAGTGTGTAGTATTCCCTATAATGATGCTTGTAATGTTGCTGCAATCTCCATTCAATAACTGCCTGCAGAAATTGAATTTTCACTGGCTCAGCAGGGGCTCCACTGTATTACCATACCTGCACTCAGCCCCTGTGTCGGCCCGAATATTCCACTGTCTATCTTTCTCAATATCGGTGCAATCAGCTGAGCGGCCGCGGCTCGTCTCAGTTGGCAGCAAGCGACGCGTCCCAGACTCAGATTAACTCTGCAAACGCATTGCAAGAACCCCGAGCTGTTTTTCTGTGTTGTCTTATCCTCCCTCCATGTCCTTTGACAGGCTCGTAAATAATGCAGTAGGACTTTGTGATGATAACTGGCTCGGAGGCAAAAAGCACGCACATACAACAACATGCTCACACACTTTTTTTTTTTTTTTGCTATACTGTATATCTCTCCAAATCTCACGTTACGTTGCTGCAGGAGTCTGGCTGATTTCAGCGGTGTTTAAATATACTCCGTGACACTGTTTCCCCCTGACTCTTTTGCTTCCAGTATGTCATATTTACAGTTCACAGCTCTCTCGGTGCTCCGGTCAAAGATCGACAGGTGAGGCAGGTTCTCTGCGCTCCTCTGGGGCATCGCCGTTACTTCGATCATGTCAGCACACAGATACAGATAATGATGCGTTGCGGTTGAGCTCCATGTTCACATGTCCATGAATAAATGATGATTGGAAAAGAAAACTTTCTTATGGAGTTGACGCGGCTGTCTGAGCGCACGCACAGGCCTCTGTCCTCATCCAGAACAAATAACCTTGCAGGGTATTGATTTTTTGCTCTTTTTTTAAAGTCCAGAGCAAACACCTGGACGGGAGCTCTTTGTAGTGAGAGATATTACACTGAGACGGGAAAAGGTCCAGAGGAGGTCCAGTCAAAGGATTCTCAGCAATGAAGGCTTGAAAGCTGCTCTAACTCCAACTGTACACACACACACACACACACACACACACACACACACACACACACACACACAGTGAGAAGGCTGATTAAACTTGGGGTTCGGAGTTTTCCCCCTTTTGTAAACCTGCCCCTGATATATTCAATGTTTGCTTCTGTTCATTTGGTGCTGGCCCATAGAAATACATAAATCAAACAACTTTTGTCTAAAACATTGCTCGGTACATGAAATGTAATTAGTGCATCTATTCATACATGTGCAGAAGAACTATTTAATTGCTGCACAAGTGCAACAACAGCGTTTCTGAAAAGTTGGATTTTCCTCCCTTCCACAAAGACGAATGGTTTTCTGAAAGTTGTGTTTTCAGTGGCTCTGAGCACATTTGTGAAAAACGCAGCAAAAGTTTCACTTGAAAAAGTTGCTGTGTGAATGGGGCCTTACTCAAGCTGATAAGTGTGATTGCTGTTGCAACCCCTTGTTGACCAAAAACCCAACCAGGAAGCTCTTTAGTTAAAATCCCATGAAAACTGCTGAAAAGGAAAGGTAGAGGAGACGGAGAGAGAACGAAGTGAACAAAATGACACTTGAATGTATCAAAATGAAATTTTTTAGCATACATGATACAACAAAAAATGAATAAATAATGAGACATCAAGCAATACAAATATGATTAAAATCATGTTGGTGCATTAAGCGTGCATGTTTGAAAATCATTCCAGAGAAGATATTTATGAGAGCCTTTTTTTTTTTTTTTTTTTTGAAGTTTCAACTACTCAGACAATTAAAGCTCGTGTCCGGAGTTTCCGTTCGTTTCCAACAGAGCTTAAATGTGTCAGTCTGGTTCGATACTACAATATAATATTAGCATAAAGCAATATAAAAATTTATTTATGAGCCCCGCCGTCGTCTCATAGACCCCCATGTTATCCGAAAAAGCGCCGGTCAGCGTCAGCCAATAGATTTCGAGCTTCCGCATTCTCGTGTTGTCAATCAAAGTGTGCACGCAGCCAGAGAGCACGGCCGCTCGCCCAGGCAGAGGTGAGTTAGCTCCGCAGCAGCCGGGCCCGCTTACCTCGGATATATCCATTTTCTGCTGAACATCCACCGAAAACAGCTCAACATGGAGGATGCTGTAGGACTCGGAGGCTCTCATTTCACCCGACAGATAATAGCGTGCACAATTAAGGGGGCATGGCTTGGTTGCTCATGAGCAGAGAGAGGGCGGAACCTCAAGACATTGGATTAAAAAAAAACCCTCTCTCTTTCAAAACTCCGGACACGAGCTTTAAGCTTTTAAGAGCAACTTCAAGTGCATGTACTGTACATGACAGTGACCTGTGAGAGCCTTTTTTCTAATAGCAGAAATTAGAGCTTAATCAGAATTTATGTGCGTGCCAGTGTAATTATATTGTGTCTGAGGTGAGGTGTGTCTGGGTGAGAAAATCTTTTCCTCCAGCCTTTGCAAGCAGTCTGAACTGTGCCTCAGATGTGCTGGTTACGGGTGGTTTGATTCATCAAGAAGATCAACTGGAAAACTGCAGCATCACAACAGAGATAATTGCAAACATTGTGCAGGTTGGTGGAAGATCAGAAGCTGGAGGCTCCTGGAGGGCTGCAGAAAGGTGCAGGGAGGAGAAAGCGAGAAAATCATAAGGGAGTTGACAGAAAAGCCACAGAAGTAAGAGCATGCAGCAGTGGCAAAAAAAAAAAAAAAAAAAAAAAAGCATTGAGAGAGAAATAAGTCCTCGCTGCATCATGGGTGGTCTCCAAAGAAGTAAAGCAGCATACCTTTAGGATGGTGGAGGATCATCTGAGCCAGCCCTGACTATAAGCATTATTGGGGAAAAAAAAAAAAGTTTTAAGCCTAATCTTAAAAGTGGTGAGGGTCTTTGCCTCCTGGTTACACAGCAGAGGAGCCTGACTGCTGAAGGCTTTGCCTGTTTTTCCAACCACAAGGAAGTCTCGGTAAGCCCGAGAGTGAGGTGTTACGTGAAACAGCACGAGGGCGTCCTCCAGACATGGTGAATATGTTTAACGGCCTTGCATGTGAAAAGAGGGATTTTAAAATATTCCTTTCTGGGGAGCCAGCCAAGTGGAGCCAATATAGGAGAAATGTGGGCTCCGTCGCTGGCTCCTGTCAGGACTGTTGATGCAGCGTTTTTGATCAGCTGCAGCTGAGAGTTATTTGAAGTCCCTGATAAGAGGGTATTATAGTGGTCCTGCCTAGACAGGATGGACTCGTTTTTAAGAACCACTTTGAGAAAGGATTTTCCTTATTCTAACACTATGCAGGTGAAGAAAGGCAGAACGTTGCTTAACTGTGAGTCAAATGACAAATCCTGATTAAAAATAACTGCAAGGGACCTAATTGAGGTTTGGAGGCCAAAGCAATATCACAGCGTGCGTGTGTGTGTTCTAAGGTGTTCAAGAACAAACAGGGTATATTTAGTCTTGAGTTTAATCTCCTTCCATTGATAAAAATAGAGAAATATCATACAGAACACCAGACAGTGTTTACTGACATTATTAATGTGGTTTGACAGCAGGCGTATGCAGCTGAGTGTTGAGGTTAATGGTGATGTTCCGACGTTCGCTCCTTTGGAAACCGTCCGCTTTAGTCGCTTGCTGCTCTGCTGCTGGCTCCACTTCAGTTTGCGTAGAATCATTTTACATTCTTTTATTACTTATTGCAGAGCCTCGTTAGCTTCGTAAATTCATGATTCGATGCCTTTGGTGCGTGTTAAATGAGCATTTATCTTCTCATTTTCTTGCCTGTTTCTGTTATTCTTTTTGTCGACTTTTGTTCATTGTAATCATAAAGTTCCTCTGGTTCATTTCTTATTTGGGTTGTCATGTCTTTTTGAAATGTTTACACTTTATTATGTCAGATGTTTGTTCTTATGCTGATACTAGGATTTGCGTTTAATTTGTTTTGGTAATAATCATATTTTACTTGCACTGATGAATAGAAGAATTGAAGGTTTTTTCAAGCCCAAAATGTGTATTTTGTCTTCATGTTGTGAGCTTGTTACCAGGTCCGTAACCTCATTTTCAGAGCTGAGTATCTTCAAGTTCGAAGTCACGCATGAAAAATACTGTATTCACACCATATTGCAGAGATAGTTTTAACATCTGACAAAGGAGCATGAACTTAATAAATAAGTAGACACACCAAGCAAATGGTTCCAGACGTAGACAGGAAAAACAAACACAACCGGTTCGTCTGATCATAAGCAGAGATGTTGGAACTGAAGATAAAATAAGATAATAAGAACAGATTGAAGCAGATAGCAAACATGACCACAAAGGATTCTTTCCGGTTTTTTTTTTTTTCGTCTTTTTTTTAACTAAGTTTTGACAACTTTCCCGGTCCATGCTGCTCTCATACTCTATTGTGGTTTACACATGTTTGTGCCTCAAGGCAAATTTCTGCAATCTCTGCACACAAATGGATTTCTGTTGAAAACCTTTTGAACATACGTACAGTGAAGACCATTTTCTTGAACTTGTTTTTCAAAAACAAGATATTTGCAAGTCAGTAACAGACGAAATTAACTTCATAAGAGAGAGATTTCTGAGGAATTATTTTCTTTTTTAGCATTTTGCCCTTTGCCTTTATTATTAGAGAAGAATGAGAGGATGATGGATGATTCGGTGTCAGACTGGCTGGTAGATTATTTACACCGGAGCACAGCTGCAGAATATTCGGTGCCTGCCTGCTGGTAATTTCCGAGCCTGTCGACTGAGGAGGTTTGAGGCCACTTTGTATTTGTGAACGAATGCAACGTCCTCCAAATTACTCCATTTAGGCAGGACCTACTTAGAGAAAAAGAGAGAGTGTGTGTGTGTGTGTGTGTGTGTGTGTGGCAATCAGTTGAATCCCCCTCACTGCAGGTGGACAGATGGGTTTCATAGAGAATAGAGATTTTGTGTTTGTGGGTTAAAGCAGGTGTCTCATACAGAAGCAAACAAAAAGCACATTGGAAAAATATGCCTTGATCTCTTTCCCTCACGCAGACACAAAGACACTATTAGAAACCCACACATCACATTAATCCCCTCTGGTGCCTTTTGTCACCTTTACCATCTGGTTCAGTCGCGATGGCGAGCCAGCCGGGTGTCGCTGGAACATCTTCAATGGGGAGGACGGTGGATTTTACCACTGTGATCTACAGGGGTACCCGGGGTTTTGACCCGGCATGTCCGTGGACACCACGTACATCCACTTCCACAGCTGTTCACATGGCACCGCCCCCATGCTGATCACTTCGAGGGCGATTGAAGTGAAGAAAAGCCAGTGTGCTTCGTTTGGCTTACCCTTTATTAAAACAACAATGTCCTTTTTTTTTTTTCATACAGTGCTCTAGCGCCAGATGGTGTGAGACGTAACCTCAAGTCCCCAAAACTCTGAGGAGGGTTTCATTTGACAGGTAGAACCTGGTATGGCTTAATTTTTTCATCAGCCAAAGTAGGCTTTCACAAATTGTAAACACCGTCCTCGATCATGTTTACTGTGGAGCCGCCTCCAGGGAATAAAGATCGCTGGTTTGATGAGAACATGCAAGAACATTTCCAACAGCTTGTTTTTGCTGTTCAGAACTTTTATTTATTCTTGTGAGTGTCTGTTTAACATTCTTTAAAAGCCAATTGCAAACTCCAAAGTGAGCTACAGTATTCCTGACCTGTTTTCAGTAAAAAAAGGGCAGATGTCAGAACATCAGTATTTGTATCTTCTTTCGTGCCGAATTTCAAAGCTAGCCCAGCAAATTCACTCTTAATTTTCACGATTCGATTAGATTTTAAAAATCTTAAGAATACAATTAAAATAGCTCAGACATGTCACATGCTGTCTGGCAGTAGTTAGTAACTGATTGGTAGCTTATTAATGTTCATTGTAAAACTTTCATTTTTTTAATATCTGTCTAAAGCCAACATGCACCAAAGAAAGCAAAAAGTGGAACAACTGTTCTGCATTTGGGAACAAAAAGAAAGTTTTGCTTCAACATAAAATGAATTGCATGAAGTGACAAACATTCAAGTGGAAGGCATCGCTTTTCCTTAAATTATCCGTCAAATATGTCTTTGCTTGGGGACTTTTGTTTTTTCAAACACCAACACGTTTCTGCTTCAGTGATTCGGGGGACCTGCAGAAGACGACTGCAGTCCTGTTGTGTTTGGAGCTGAAATGCTTTGCTTCAGGGTTCCTTATCAGTTTGGGCCAGGCGAACGGGCCCAGTCACAACTTTTAGCCTCACTTCTCCTACTTCTCTAATATAGTATGATTGAACAATATGGGTTCTTTGCTCTCCCGGTTCCCGTCGCTCTCCCTCAGATCTCTGTGGTGTTCCTAAAGTCTGCAGATAACCGCCAGATGACTGCGGCTATTCAAACAAACAGCCTGGAGTTGCTGGTGTGTGCCTGGGATTGGCAGCGTCTGGCCTCTGATGGGCTTCTTCTCTGACACACGTGAACATCGGCGGGCTGCAGAGCGGCGAGCAGATGGCTCCTCTGCTCTGTTTGAACACTGCGTTTTAATCGAGAGCTGTAAATTGTTTATCGGAGCCTCAGCTCCAGCATTTGGTTAAAAGCGCGGATCGTAAATACTCCTCCCTCGCTCTGCTCCTCCAGCTCGCCTCCTCCCAAATGTATATGACCTTTATCTTTGGTGCCCTTTGCTGTTTTTATTGACTTCAGGAGTTGGTGGCTGCAGCTGATGTTTTTTTAGGGAGCTCTCGCACAGCGGGGGGCAAACGAAATCACTTCCTTTTGACAAATTCTTTGGTTCGATGCGACCTTCTGCAACACGTTGACCGTATGTCATCACTCTTCTTCTCAGATCGCCTGCCTGTTTGAGACATTCAGGGGAGTCGCAGGAGGTGTTGTTGTGGCTGGATTCTCCCTCTTTTTGCTTCTTTCTTCCTCCATCAAGCGCCAGGTGGTTTGTTGGCCGCCCGTTTCTTGACTGGCAGCCTTGCGGGCGAATCTGACAGCAGGATGATGAACAGTGTTGAATGATGAATCAGTCTGTGTCCAAAAGGTTTTTTTTTTCCCCTTCTTTTTCTCTCTGTCTCATGCTCCCTTCATCCTGGTGGTGAAAACCTTTTGCAGCAGATCAAGGAAATGCAAGAGGAAATGAGAGAGACGTTAAAGTGAGAGAGGCAGCGACTCCACCTCAACCGTTGTTTTACTCTCTTTTTTGAGTATTCCTCCTCTCCATCACTTTCTCCTGCACACGCCCCCTCATCGCCTTCCCTTCTTCATCCATTAACTCTTACTTTGCATCCTCCATCTGCTTGAAAAGAGAAACATGACACAAGAAAAATGAAGGGAAAAGGAATGAAATAAAGACAGAAAAACAAACAAAAGCAAAGACAGCTGTGAAGAAAGACTGAGAGAAATACATTAAGCAGTGAAAGCCGTATGAAAACGCAAAGAAATGAAGATGTTACAGAAGCTGAAAGAAACTGAAAGAGAGAAGAGTTTATCTTCTAACTTTCTCATTACATCAGTGAGACATCTGTTTTTTAGCTAACTTTCCCTTTATTCCTTTTTGTCTTCACATCTTTCAGAAGCATTACTGACCCTTACCTGTTTTTTTTAACTTATCTCATTATTCTTTCCCTCCTTCATAAGTGTTTTCTTTCGTTGCTGCCCTTCATTGCAGTCTCACTTCTCCGCACCTTCGTCCCCTCTCCTTCTCTCTTTAGTTACTCTTTTCTTCTATTTCTGTCTTTTCTTTTCCTTCAAGCCTGACTTCCTTTGTCGCCTGCCATCGAGAAAGTCCTTTTCCATTTGTATTTTACTCCATTTCCTCACTCCTTCATTTTGTTCCCTTTATTTGTGACTTTCCTGCCTCTTTCATTCTGCTGGTTCTTCCTTTTCTTTAAGACTCACCTCTGTGTGACCTTCATTCTTCACTTACTACTGTTCTGTTTTCTTGTTCTCCTTCCTCTCTCTCTCATCTTGCTTCAATTTCTGGGAAACTCCACTTCTAACCTTGTTTCACTTCATTTATTCAGCTCTTTCTTTTTCTTGTTACTCTTTCGTCCAAGTCTAAGTTCTTCTTGACCGTTATTCATTGCTCCTTGTTGCTTTATCCTTTTGGTTTTCCTTATGTTCCTTGTGTTCTTCAACTCCCTCCTCCTTTTCTTTCCTGTCGGCATTTACACACTTTTCATCTTTGTTTCTCTTTTTGCACTGAGCATCATTCTTTTCTTCCAATTATTCCTCTTCCACACATCCTCTCATCCCCTTCCTCTCCTCTCTTCTCACTCCATTCTCCTTCCAGACATGTTCAATTTTTTTCTTTTACCCTTGATTCTTTTATCTCACTTCAGCTTACGTTTTATTTTTAAGTTGTGTGACTTTTGTCTGTGAATATCTCATCCACCAATTTTTTTCTATCCATTTTTATTTTTTCCTTTTCCTTTCTCCTCTTCCTGTCACGTCTTGAAACCCCCGTACCCCGCTTCCTCCTGACTTTACTGTATGTTTCCCCCTGTTACGCAATTCCTCTCCCCACCATATCCGTGGATTTTCTTCTTTTCTTTCCCACACTCCTTTCCTGGCAGTCATTCATCCTTTAATTTCCTTCTCCCCCTCCCTCTCTGCCCTTTCTTCACTTCATTCCCTCCTTTCATCATTTACTCTGCCCTCTTCAGACACATTTCTTCTTCTTTTTTTTTTTTTTTCCTGCTCGGACTATTGACTCCATCTGCTTTTCCTCCTCATTTCTTTCCTCCTGTGATTCCTCCTCCTCCTCTTCTTCCTTCTCCGGACTCACATTTTGAAATTGTGTATTTCCTGCTGCTCAGTATTGACCTGCCTCTTTCGCTCGGACCTCCACTCTGCTGCACAAACAGACCAACATCTTCTATGTACCATATTCTCAGCTGCGACTTGCAATCTTGTTTTCAGCAAGAAGAACACATAAGTGAGTGTGTTTTAGATGAAAAAAGCACAAATGAGAGCAGCTGTCTTAATGATGCTGGCTCAGCATGGTGCCATGTTCATTTCAACAGGTGCTCAGTCTGCTGCGTTGGAAAAGCACAGTGATGACTGTGAAAATATTCCAGAAATACAGGTCAGCTATTGGACAGAAATATGAATAGACCCACCAAACCCTCGTTACTGCAGGTCAAGACTGTCTGCAGGGAGTCTCCGAGCACATCACAACTGTATTCTAAAAGTCAAGAAGATGGTAGTTCGGATTTATTTGATGGGTTACAGTTTAAACTAAGTCGTACCTTTTCTCGCTTCCCTTTGGGATGTTTTCAACAATGTAGACTGCGCAGTGTTAAAAGGTTGATTAGAGATGCCGTTAAAGTGCCTTGATTATCCAGACAGTATTGGACAGACGCACTTTCTCATCTGTCCGTAACCCAAATCATCTGGATAATAAAAATGACAGCAACACTCGCTGTGTCGCGAATCAAAAATGACATTTCTGCCAATACATACATGGCATGTTCAACAACTGTGTGTTATTCCTTTTAAACTTTAAATGGAATGAAAATGAGTTTGTTCATGTGTACACCTGAAAAAAGGTTGACATCTTGGCTCACTTGATCCTTCAGATGGGTTTAGTGAGCTGTGAGTGGCAGATTTGCAGGCAATAGACTCAGGTTAATGATGCAACCAGGTGATGCATTCCTGTAAGGCATCCATCGCTTCACTGGGAGGCACACGACAGTCTTTTGAAACGCCGCACTTGTGGGCGATATCTCAGTAGGAAAGCTCACCGCGGTGTTACCGGATCACAAATTCCCATCTTTTGGCTGATCGTCCAGATGACAGGTTTGTGTTTCCCACGATCAACGGGCGGTGGAGAAACTTTGAGCTTCATGGAAGACATGCCCAGAGAAACAAGAGAAGAGTCTATCAAGGAAAAATAGGGCGAGAAAACAATACGACCCTCTGGGAAACGTGTCAGTGCAAAACGGACCAAAAACAGTTAACAGGTGATGAACGGCACAGATCTGGATAACCGAGGTTCTGATAATCAATGTAGAACTGTAACTCCCACCTCCCGTTCCGATCTATTCGGGGCTTTGATATTTTGACTGGTTGTCAGATGAAATCTTCAGTCTTATGTTGTGTGGTGAGAGCGGTTCACAGACTGTCGTCCTCTCAGTCGTCTAACCAGAGACACCCTGAGATCGTAACCACACTGCTGCAAGCCGAAGCTCCCAGCAACCCATAAAGAGGCTAGTGAATGTAGCGCGACGGCCGCAAATGTTTGCAAATTCATAGGAAGGTAAAATACCAAGTTCAACATTCTCTGTCTACTGACAGATATTTTCCCTGCACACAAATGCCACCTGAGCAAGGACTTGATTCTTGATTTGATTAATGTATTAGATCAATTTCTTGAAGGCACCAGTGATGGACGTACATTACGCACAGGATAACGCCATTATTCAGTCCCTCCTGGGTTTCGCGGGCATTTTTGTGATTGTTGCAGCACAATATTCCTGATTTCTTGGGAGCTTTTCCAGAAAGTTTCCAAGATTTGTTACCCCCAAACACCACAAACTCCTTTTTTTTCAGCTGTTCAATAAAGTTTTGTAAAATTAAAAATTAATATTCTTAATTGATGTAATACTTTAAGAAAATAGCAAAAGCACTGAAAATGATCCTCCACATAAATTTAACAAGACAAGCAAGGCTGTAGTTATCCGTAAAGAGGGTGCAACAGATGGCATTCCAAAAAGACAATCGGAGCTTTTAGAATATGTTTCAACATTTTAATTGACAGTGTTTATTTTTGAAGTAATTCTTCAACATGCTCCAATCCTTTTTCACAAGTACGTACGCCACGTACGCCACGGTGGAGAGTTATCAGCAGACTAATACTGTTTGACATGAAATGGTTGTAGCTTTAAGGCATGAAATGATCGTATGCAATTGAATGAATCACATTTGGACATATCTATCAGTGGCTTTAAAAGTTAATTTCACATCCTGCCACACACGTATACACACACACACGCTCACAGCTTGTCACAATCTAACTTAATTTTATTGTTTGGTGATTTGTCTGGTCTGTGATCTGCCCGTTTCAGCCGTTCTTCTCGTATGTTCCGCTGTAGAAAAGTGTTGGTCAGTCGATGATTTTCAATTGTGCGCCACCACATTATTGGACACGGTGCGGAACAGTTGAACCCCACTTTTGTGAAAAACACAAGGGAATTGTTTTACTCGGTCTTTAGAAGACATTTTTGGTGATAAATGAGAAATGTTACAATGTTGCGATTCCTGGAGGGACTGATTGTTGCATATTGAAGCACACTGAAGCAATTGCTTGAAATCACCCAGTCTTTCTTTTTTTCCCTAACCTGTCCTGTCCAGCATGGAAGCAGCAGAAAAGAGGTCCAAGAGGAGCTTATAAGTATGAAGCTCCTCTTGATGACATGCTTTCTTACTTTATTTTATTTATTTAATACTAAAATCATCCAGTCTTTAGGAGCATTAACTTTACAATCCTGCAGGATTGAAGGTGTATCGATAAAACGTAATTAAAATGGGGAAAAAAGCTGAGACTTTATCACTTATGCATTATAAAAGAAATGGAAAGCATTTCTGGAGGGTAAGCTTCATAATTGATCTCAATATTTTCTTGCTCCAGTCAAGACACATGAAACCCTGGAGCGCCGGCCTCTGTATTATGGGCTGTTATTACTAATTAATATAAAATTCTTTGTTTCTTTCACTCTAAAAGCAAATGAAAAGTGACGATATGTAATCTGAGTGATGACTTATATTGTCTTCTGATGCAGAAAGTCCACATGGTGGCTTAAGCTGCAGCACTTGGCATTAAAAAAACCCCTTTAATTGTGAAATAATGAAGTGTTGTGACTGTAGCTACTGTATAACAACTCCAGCGGAGTTCATTAAGAGTCTGCCCTCTGGAGGAAGTGGTCTGTCAGGGTAATTTAAACCCCAACCGCAAACAAATGCACTCTCAGGAGGCTGTCACACACACACACACACACACACACACACACACACACACACACACACACACACACACACACACACACACACACACCAACAGGTGAGGCCTGTAATCGCTGCTCCCTGAAGGTGAAAGTTTAACATCCCGAGCCGCATAAACACGAGTCATTAAGAAAACCAAAAGGCCAAAAACAGCCCACCTCTACGTCTCTTTATCAGTCAGATGGTGCGTTAGATTTGCTCACCTTGACTTTGCTCTTGTACCGCTCCCCCATCACTCCTCCGTAGATTACAATTAAGGTAATGACCGTTAAAAATTGCACCTGTAAGGTCACCGACGAGCCTTTATCAATTACCCTGAAGCTGCTTGGGCGCGGCGAGCACATCATTAATAGCAGCCTGGTCTCGACGCGCACGCTGCTGGAATCACATGCATATTTCTGTCACAACCTCAACCTTTCTTCAGCCCTCTCATGCATTTTATATGTTTTTGCAGTTTTACCAGCGAGACAGCGGGTTAAGAGCTGCGTGTCTCCGCTCGGAAAAAAGGTCAGACATACAATTCTATTCCTAGTCATGAAGGCCTTCACACACTGCAGGGAGAACTTCTGCTTTTTTTTTTTTTTTTTTACCTTCAAGTTGTTTTTCTTTGATATAAATATGACAACTTTTTTTTAATGATCATAAATTCTGTCAGGATTTTTCTCAACAAATATGCAAATTATCATGAGAACCCACTGAAAATATTGGACCTTTTGAAATTTCATATTCTTTCGTCAAATGAGGAGGAGGAGCAAATCTCTGTCTTTCTATCTATACAGTATATATATATATATATATATATATATATATATATATATATATATATATATATATATATATATATATATTTCCAAGTTGTTGCTTTTGAAAGCTGTATGTGTTTTTGTACAGGATTGCAATATGATTTACAACAGCATTGTTTATGCATGCACATCTGCTTGGCCTGCTCTGAGACCTGAATATGTGCACAATACAAATCCATCTATGTGCTATTTATGATTTGTGCGTCCTCCTGCATGCATTGCTCTGAACAATTTGGCTCAAATCAGCCAGGAAGTCTTATCGCCTGTGAAGCAGGAAACATTTCACCGGTGACCTGCTTCCATATGTTGGAGGTTAGCCAATTACTTATCCCAGACATGTTGCTGTGCATGCATGGCTTCGGCTCCTCTGCACCTTTTAGATGAATAAATTAAAAAAAAAAAAACATTTTATGTAAATGAAAGAGGTGGATGCATCACTTTAAGAAAAACTAGGAGAAGCTGAAAGAAAAACAGAACGTTGGAAGAAGCAGAAGCCTTGAAGTCGCCGGGCAAAACCTGCCTGCAGGGATTTTGCAGCCTATAAACTAATGATTGCCTGTCATCAAGATGAATTTGCTTGGCATTTATGTTTAAATGGCTTAAAGTCCCCCTCTGCATTGCAGCTCTTGTTGAGCAAGAAGATTAAAAATCATTCAAGCTTATGAATGAATTAACAATTCCGGATCTTCATCGCTGGGATTTTATGAGAATTCTGAACTCTTTTCTGTGAAAGTGTCCATTCACTAGTTTTGGTCAATCACATTAATGAACTACATTTACTGTTGGGCAGGCAACAAATGTTAATGTCAGTGTTAATGGAAATATTGCTGATGCGGCACAAAAACGGATCACCCCAAACCAAAAATACTGCTCGGAATAAAACCAATAACCTTCAAAATATGAGTGAAACTCCTACATCAGTGCTGTTCTAATTCTAATGGAGTGCTTATACAGTACGTATGCATGTGTTTCTGCATGTTAATGTTGTAGCTGTTGCTAAAGCTACATGCAGTGAACGGCTCAGTGCTGAATATTCAGCAGGTATTCAATGATTTAGACTTCTACAACTACAAACTAACTCATGTTTCATAATCATTTTTTTTGTTTGTTTTAATTGCGAATTCTCCTCCTCAGGCTGGCTGCTTCTGTAAAAAAAATTGCAATATGCTATTAGGTAAATCATCATTACACAAAATGGAAAAATTACTGAGAGGAAACTGAATTTCAGTTTGTTTGTTTATGTAAAAATGCCAAAAGGAGCTTCTGCAGTTCTTTTAATAGGTGAAGCACCAGCGAAGACGTCAACTGCTAGCACACTCTGCTCTCTCTACATTCACATTCAAATAATTGTGTTGGATAACAATTTTTTACCATTCTATCTGACAACAAAGTAACTCACCTGGCCTTTCTTTTCTTTTAATGCAAAAATATATTAAGCTCGTCTCATTCATTAGGTATAAAAGAAAACTTAATTGAAGAGATAAAATAAAGCATTTGAAGCTGTAGCATGAAACGCATCAGTCACAAATTTAGCAGCAGATTGATTTAAGCATAAAATCACTAAAAACATTTTCATTTTTTGTATTTGATATATTTTTCTGAATAGTGCAGCGGGACTGGATTAACAATCTGTAGATCTGATGTCCAGTCAATGTTAGAATATTCAAGTCAGGTGTAGAGTTACTTTAACTTCAGAAAAACAAGCTTTTAGATTTGAAAAAAAAAAATTGAAAGGGTTAAAATGTGTTCTGATGACTTTACCATTTAAAAAAATAAGGCATCCTGTCCATCCAGTTTGCTTTAGAACATCTTGAGTCACACCAAACACTTTCTGCACTTATTGACATGCGGCTGTTGATTTTCACAGTGAGGTAGGGTGGAGGCAGCATCATGTTTTGAGGACTTTTGCTCCTTCATATGTTGGATCTTTTTCTGTCATGAAATTTGAATGTAATCCAAGACACACTAAGGCCACATTTACACAATGTGTGAAAAGGAATGAAATCATCTTCTCGTCTTAAAAAAAGTGGTGGGTGTGTCTGAACTGGAAATCTGCTGCCGTCTGCATTGTTGCGTCACTTTCTCGTGTTAATCAGAATGCATGGAGACATATGGAGCCCCCACATTGACTCCGATTAAATCTGGGACATCTCTGATAACAAGGAGTAGAAGAAAGGCACAATGAAAGGAAGCAGGGAAAGAATAAAGTGGTTTCTTATCAGAGAAAGGGAAAATTAAAAATGCTGACCGCTTGTAATTAAACCACATAAGATCTGCTCCAAATGTATTATTAAACAATATTGCCTCCCCGAATGTCTCATTAACGGACCTCGGCTCTGTTCTGTGTGACAGCTTTTAAAATAGATTCAGTAATTCAAGATGTCGTAACAAAGTCGGGCTTGTTTCCGTCTTCATAAAGCTGTCAAAACTTCCTCTCTGCGCCTCGTTTCACTGTTTCCCCGCCGGACGGCTTTTGATGTGTTCACTAACCGACCGGTCCGGTGGGAAAACGGGGCTTTGTGAGGAAATGGGGTTCAGCTTTCAAGCCCAGGTCTCCAGCGTCAGGCCGGATCAAAGTCACGTTTTGAGATGATTTGCGTGCGTTGTGATTGCTGAGTTACATACAGGCGATGTCTCACGTGCATGTTGTGAAGACGATATTCAAGTTTCACCATATGAAAGGGTTTTTTTTTGTTTTTTTTTTAATCATTTTTTTTAGGGAGTTCTGCTTTTTCTGTCTAAAAGACCATGATTTTCGTTTCTCTTCACATTGCTTCATGGATTTTTCTTCTGCACTGGCTACTGAGGCCTGTTCTTTCTTTGATGCTGCAGAAATCAATAGACAAGTCATTTTTTGACAGAGAAATTGTAACTCCAATTGCTGGTTACCATTGATTTCTGTCTGAATCCAACCTGCAAGCGTTTGAGCAGAAATTCAGCCCTTGCAGCAGATTAGAAAAAAATACCAGCTGAAAATTAGTACTTTGCTAAACTTGATGGTTGTTTATTTAAAAGTTTGTGAAGTTACTGTGGATGTGACACAACAGCTGCAGTGGGAGGAAGATGCTCTAAAATCTGGATTTTATTGGTTTTTAAGTCAACTTTTTCCTGAACCACTTCGCATAACAGCTTTGAACAAGCAGCTAGTGATGTTGTCTCGTACACTGGGATGTATTTCATGAAATTATGACGGAAGTAAGTTTTCATCGAGGAAGAAAGCTTCAATTAGTGGTAGAAGTTAGAAGTTGGTGCTGACATAAAGGAGTTCATCTTAATGCTTCTACCTCGTTAACTTTAAGGATAAATCTTACTAGTAAGCGTAGTTTTAATAGTTATTCTATATACCTTTATATTCACTTGTTTTTACACTGGGCTTCATGCATCCTCTATTTTTCCTGGATTATATTAAAGTAATGTCAGTGCTTTGCTCTGTCTCTGCCTCTGCCTCAGGCTCCATCATCTGATAGTCTGACAATAAACAAAACCAAACAGTGAATTCACACAAACACTCCTCTGTGGATGTGCAAAGGAAAAAAAAAAAAAATCTCAAAACTGAGGGATTCTTTTTGGGACCAAGTAGGATAAGACGTCACATCAGTTTATTATGTTGTCCACTGATGGACATCCAACCTTGCACCCATAATCCCTGATGGTGTAAATGAATGTGTCGCAGTGCGAGCAGCCGTCAGTCCTGCTCATTAACTTTTGAACTGTCTAACAAGAATGTGGTATGAAAAAGAAAGTGCGAATCTATTTATTTCCAACAGCAAGAAGTTATATTGTTTCATTGTGTATAAATTTACACATGCTTAAGTAAAGTTGAGTAATATTGTGGTTCAAGCTGAACAGTTTCAATGTGTCACTAAAAGACAACTTCATATAAATTAGTAGAAAATGATTTCATTTCTTGTTTTTGGCTTTGCTGCTTAAACCCTATAAAAATACCAGTCACTAAAAAGCTGCAGAGGAAAGTAGATAAGCAGCAGCAAGCTGCTTTAAAACAGTAATCAGAATAATAAGCATTAAAAAAAAAGTATAATTGTTTTGGTAAAAAAAAAAATGCAAATTGAACTTTTGATGTTTCAGTAAAAGTTAATTTGTCGATGTTCCTGCTAGGCGCCTGGGAGTATATTCAGTTTTGTTGATTTTGTTCGCTCCAGAGTTGACAGAGTGTCAGTCCGAGGCTTCGCTGAGACACGTGACGCCTTCAGGCGGAGGACGAGTTTGATTTCACAGCCGCAGCAGAGGTGAGATCTGAGCTGAGAGTCAAAAGAAACTCCATAAATCAGCAGAGCGAGGGGGAGTGGTGCTGGACATTAATGAAGAGGTGATGTGTCTCTGCACTGCTGAAAGCCTTTTTTATGCCTTTCAGGCGTCGTCAGCAGTTTGAATGTAAGCGAATGAAAGGAAAAGAAAGGTTCGCCGGTTGGTTTGATGGAGGCAAAAAAAAAAAAAAAACGCTGCTTCAGAGTCTGAAATTCTGCTGATGTGTCCGTCTGTAGCGCTTTTCTGTAATTTGCGTCAATTTCACGAACATTTTCAATTGTTCTGTTCCTCTGATGAGCGTCATTCTTCTCAGCTGTGAATTAGGTGAGCGCCATGTTCCAGTCTTTACTGGCGGTTCAGGAAGAAGAAGAGGCAGGCTAAATGATCCTAATATCAGCTGATTACATGACGCAGCAAACGTCTGAGAATCAGACGCACAGTCAGTTTCCCTTCAGCGAGACATCCAGGCACTCCTGACTGAGCCTCGGTTCATCACACTGATGATGAAAATCTAGAAATGAGGAATAAACAAGATCGAGTGATTGTTAATAACATAATTTCCTCCAACTTGTTTCAGACAAGAAGCTTCAGGGATCAAAATCAGAGTCAACTTTCTCCTTCACACACATTTATTTAAAAAAATTGATCCATCAATCGTATAAACAGAATTGTACGACTGTATTCAGGAAGAAGTAATGAAAGGGAAAGTGCAGCACAGTGGTATTTCCCAGCATGCACTTTTTTTTCTTTTTGCGTTTGAGCTGAAATCAGAGGAATAATTAAGTCATGGAACAGTTTTTCTTTTCATAAATGTTCTGTTTTGTTACGAAATGTCCAGAGTAAAGGTAATAAGGACACGTTATTCATTAAAAGGTATAAAACAGGCTCTGCTGAAAACACCCTTATGTTCTGTCGCATTTAATTCTAATAAACTACACGGAACTGTTTGGCAGTAATGTGACAAAATGTAGAAACTTCAGGGGTTATCAATACTTTTTCGCAACACAGCATATGTTGTTTTAAACAAAGAGAAAAACATCCTCATTTTGACGGGACCTTTAAGGGTTTGTGTGTGTGGAAAAGTGCAAAAGACGTCCAGTTCATGTCTTACATTACCATACAGTTTGGTCAAAGACATTCAGAGAACAACACACAGGCAAATGAAGAACATGGAAACTTCACAAAGAAAGCTTGGAACCAAGCACAGATTGTTACCGTTGCAAACACGCATTAAGTATTTTTCTTTTTAGTTCAGAATGAGAAAGGGAAGCCGCTGGGCGGAGCTCCGCCAAGAGGCTGGACCGCTCTGCTAATCAGCTCTCTGTAAACGTGAGGAACTCAATGAGAAATTTATGAATAAATAGAAAAGAGAAAAAACACCGACTTGTTGAGAAAACTATTAATTTTTATGTACCGTTCGACCTTTCGCGCAACAGCACCAACGCACAAGATGACAAGAGCGACTAAATCAGTTTGGTTTGCTCAATGACTCAGGGGACAAATGTATCACGGACCTGATTTGTCGTGATTGCCGGCAGATCTTGTGTGTTTTCTACGAGCTGATGGAAGATGTGCGCGCTGCAGACTAAACCGAATCTTGTTTGGGTGAAAACAAAACGATCTACGCAAAGAGGCTGGAGTGTATTTTCTCATGATTTAGCAAGTTGCACCAGATCTTCTCCCCACATAAAGTATCTCGCTATCAAACAGGGAAAAGCCTCACACGTTTTTTTTTTTTTTTTTTCTTTTCCCCACATTAACATGAGCCGGGGTGCAGAAAATAATGAGCACAGACTCGCTCAGTGATTCTTCACAGGCAGCTTCGACCCCCTGCCGGCGCTAAACGCTTTTGGGTGGCCGAAAGTTTATCTAATGAACGTGTGAAATTACACTTCTGATATAACCTCATATCCTTGGTGAAGAGTCCTGGTCGCTTCTCCAATAATGAGGATTTGCTGCCTGGAGGCCCCGGCTGCTAATAAATCAAGCAGGGGCTGCTTGAAAACAGGAAACAAAGATTGGGTTTGAGTTCCTGCTTTGTGGCTTTGATTAGCTCGTTGTTTGGCGTTTATCATCTGGAGGAGAACCGGTTTGATGACTGTCGCCGCGGCGCAGGAGTCGACAACCTTCATCGCCACGGGAGACACTTTTTACACTTTCCACCAAATAAAAGTTCCTTAAAGCTGCAAAACCTCAGAGCTCAGAGTCAATGGAAATGCAACTTTTTGGAAACGGCTTTCCAAAAAAAAAATGTTTGTTTGATTAAATGGTTCGAAGCCACTACGGTGAGCCTGCAGAGCCACGCGTTGCTCCACGGCTCTGCCTTCGCTTTATGATCGGCTTTCAAATCAATACTGCCTTTATTGGAGGTCAGAGGTTAAAAACCTTTCACCTACCAATGATCTGATAATGAACAAGAACATTATACCTGCTAATAACGTTTGACTTTGACATTTTAAATGTAATAAAACTAATATTGTTACGTTATTGGCAACTTAAATGTGCATTAAAATAATTAATAAAAAGCTGCAGGCAAAAAATGTAATAATGCATGAATTACATAAAAAAAAATAGGTATAAATTGTTAATTGTTTTGAGAGGTATTATATTATTGGCCATTCTCACATTATTAGTTGTAACAACTGTATAAGTATGAGTTTGCATAAACCTTCTTTGTTTACACAGTTCAACAACCTGAGCTGTTTGCAACTGAGTGTGTGTGTCTCCTCACATTTGGATAAAACATCACAGAACAATTCATGTTTTAAATCAAACTTCAAAACAAATCAAATCAAACTTTATTTGTAGAGCACTTTTTCATATTTATTTAAAATGTGTGTCGCCGTCCCCGGACGGTTCAGTCTGAGGATAGCTTTCCACTTCACCACCGTGCCTCTACATTGTAATTAACCTAGCGGCACAGATCAGCAGGACACACAGCAGCTCTGACAGACTCATTAGCTGTTTCTTTGGGGGAGTTTGGTGAAGGAAGCAATCACACACAGGATGCTTTGAGTGACTGAGCCGGTGTGTTAATTATCTCCAATTGGAGAAATCTGCATGCGAAGCTTCACATCAGCGCTGATATACGGGAACACGTGATTAAATCTCAGAATATATGGACCCCCACCCCCCACCCCCCCCACTTGTGTTGAAATTACAAGTGAAGGATCTGGCTTTGTTAATTAGTGCACCTTTTCCTGTGTGAAAAACACAGCAGCCGTTTGAACGGAGCATTAAAGAAAGTGGTGCTCAGCACTTTATCGTCTAT
Source organism: Salarias fasciatus (assembly GCF_902148845.1). Classification (NCBI taxonomy): domain Eukaryota; kingdom Metazoa; phylum Chordata; class Actinopteri; order Blenniiformes; family Blenniidae; genus Salarias; species Salarias fasciatus. The sequence goes on along the minus strand of NC_043765.1, from coordinate 8,826,522 downwards.
TAGTTGAATGACACTTGTGCTGCAGGCAATTGGTTTATTGAACTGCCACTTTATGCATCTACAGCATTCCTTATGAATAAAACAGCTCGTTTAGGTCTCATTTCCTTCTTCTTGTGTGCACTTTGTCCCAAAGGGAAAGGTGTGGAGCCTGAAGTAGCCGAAGAGTCGGTTTATATTTTACCTCATCTCGTTTCTAAAGGAGAATTTTGAATTAAAAAAAAAAAAAAAATCGACTCTCATATTTCTCTCTGTGTTGTTGAGCATTAGCTGTGTCGAATTAATCAATAAGTTGTTTTGGAAAATCGGTGTGAGTTATGAGCTGCTCAGTGGTGTAGTGGTTAGCACGCTTGCCTCACATGGAGAATTCCTTGCTGGAGTCTGAGACTGATGGCCTGTTTCTGCAGTGTGCATGTTGTCCCAGTGATGCTTGTTGAAGAGCGTTTCAGCTCCGCACGGTTAACTTCAGTCAGAAGGTGAGTTAGTGGAGAACAAGCGAAGTCTCACATTGTTTCATTCTGATTCAAAATGACCACCAAAAGCATCCAGTTCAGCTACATTTTAGCAAACGCTGTATGTTTCCCCTCAGAGACCGACAGATGGAGTTAATATAAAGAGAATACAACTCAAGTGACTGTTACAATAAGTAATGTAAATAATCTGGACAGTTCAGTTTTATTTCACTTTTTTGTGTTGAATTCATTTTGTCCTTATTTGTACTGAGTTGGTTTGATTTGGATTTTAACGGCCGATCTTTCATTATTGCCAAACATTTATTTATTTGTACGCAGCCTGAGGTGCTTTCATACAGACTGTGTGTGACAAATTCATTGAAGTAGTAAAAAAAAAAATCCTGCTGGTCTGCATCTCAAACGCTCCACGTTACGATGAAACAGTCGCTCGGCAGAAGACGTTCTGGGCTCACTGGTACCCAAACAGCCAGCTGCCGGGGAGAGAAAAACACATGTAATAATGAAAACAAATGCTTTCTCCTGCTGCGATAAAAGCTGCCAAGGTGCCCCTGAGCAAGGCAGCAAACCTCCCTTTCCTCCGGTGGCTCAGCTGTGGCGGTTTTGCTGCTGAGGTGGCAGCTCCGCTATCTGCAGACCGCCCTGGATAAACGGAGCTTTAAAAACACGTGCGATAGGTCAGAAACGTCATTACGGGTCTTATTGAAACCAGAGGAAGACTTCTTTAACTGCATGAAATTTCCATTCTCGGCACAGTTGCGGGTTTGTGGATATCCGTGGAAAGCGCTTTGCTGTGACGAAATTGAATCCCATCCATCAGTGTATATGTGTGTGTGTGTGTGTGTGTGTGTGTGTGTGTGTGTGCAGCTGAGTGTGTAATGCTGGATGTTTAAATCACTGTGTGACCTTCCACATGTGATATTATGTGCAATTGTGTTTCTGGGGGAGGGGTCGGTTTGGCGTTGGTACATTATTAAGGAGGAGGGGTTGGGGGACGCTGTCGGCGTTCGGGGTCAAGGAACAGCATGATGGATTGTGGGATGTTTTCCTCCATCAGCTCACAGCAGTGATGTCTCTCTCTCTCTCTCTCTGAAGTACTGATGCTAATGAGCGGCTGCACTATATCAATAAGCAGAGTTCATTTTCAGGAGTGGAGCGGCGGCGCTTATAGATGTGATATTAATTGAATGTTTAGCAGTGTTTAGTATGACGAGCAGCGGTTTCATCGATAGTTGGTCCAGATGACGACTGGACCCTCGGGGGTCTCGACGCAGGTGGAGAAGCAGCTAGGGGGAATGTGGGAGCGATTCCCTGATTGGCCTTGAAGCGCCAGGCAGCGATGGGGCGGAGTACGAGAAACGGCAGGATAATGTCACTTAGAGCAAGAAATACAGGAGCTGACTGACTTGAAGATGAAGAGACAAATAGTCAAGTCCAAACTGTAAATCAGAGGATTAGGAGATTGTGGAAAAGTGGAAGTCATGTAATAAATATAACGCATATTTACCTGTAGAGGATTATTCAGTACTGATTGATTATTATATTTAATAACATAATTTCATGTAGAAGTCAGTTCAATCGAAGAATGTTGACATTATGAATCAAAGTGCTAACGTATGCTGCTGCTTTGGCCAGTAGAAAACGAACAAATGAACACCACCGATTTAAGAACACTGTGAATAAGTTTCTCTATGATGACTATAAAAAGTCGTTCAGACATATTTATAGATATTGATGAGTGGGTCCAGTGAAAGGACCTCTCTGTATTTTATGTCTTTTCCAGAATGAGGAGAAAATCATCTTTTTCTGTCCTTTCAGCATGAGGATGTATTGATCTGTTGTTTGTGGACGTGCCATCTGTGCACCACCGTTGAGTCATCGCTGCATCGCCGGCTGAATTTACACCAGTAAAGGCCGTTTGAGCCGGAGCCATGTCACACAATGTGATGAAACTCCGGGAAGAAAAAAGCAGCTGACATCTGAACATTTCACTGGGTTTTGGAAAACTTTCAAATGGACCCATTGAGAGGAGTTCTATATGTTAACGGCTTAGAAGCATTTGACTTTCTGGGTGATTTTCCATTTGTGGGTGTATTTCAAGCATCTGCTGACGTGTTTCTTCAATTATTATTAGTAGGTTGCTTCATACTTTGGGGGCATTGGGTTTTTCAGCTGAATAAGTAGACTGAGAATGTTGAACCTCCGTATGACTCTGCAGGCTATTGCTACGGCGCAGCGCTGGTGTCACTTTGATCATCACATCACTTTCTGCTGCTTTTCTTTTGGCTTTGAGTAGCTGGAGCTCTGCGGAGACAGTGGTCGCTGTGACAACAGCCATCTGCAAACCCCTGTCACTGTACAAACATAAAACCACTGATTTCAAGTCACATCCGTTGATACTGAGACGTCTGACCGTCATGAATCCTGTAACCATACAGTCCTGAGTCGGGCGCATTCATGCAAACTGGGAATGTTCACAGTCAGGAAATTCTCACTTGTGGATTCCAAGAGTTTTATGAGAAGTCAACAATCCTGAAATCTGCTGATAAAAACTTTGAGAGATGCTAGCACATGGATGAAAAGATGTTTGCAGAGTGAGTATCTGAAGCCTTAGACACATGTTGCTTCAGACCCTGATGGAATGTCTGGTTTTGCTTTCACTTCCATAAAGTTATCTTCTCAGACTGTATGATTATTACTGTTTTCTGTATAGGTGCACAGACGGCATGGTGTCGAGAGCTCGAGAGTCTCTGACACTGAAATCTTTCCAAACATCGATGCTTTGACACTCTAATGTGATTTTTTTTCCCCCCCTTCGGATCTGCTTTTTTTCTACCTTTTGTGTTGTTGTTGCAGACACAATCCACATGCTTTTTAATGCCTTCACCCTGGTGTTGGTGTGTGTGTGTCGGGAGTGTGAAGAGGCAGACAGCTCCCATTGCTCTTTGGGTTGAGAGCACAGAGTCTGCCAACGTGTCGACAGGCTCGCTGGGAGAGATGCCGCTTATAATCACAGTGTCTGGGCGCGTCGGCTCAGGCCTCTGCGTCGCGTCTCTCTTGGCGTGTCTGCCTAAACGCCGGCAGTCGGGCCGGTGAGACAGTCGCTTTTGGATGACCACATTTTAGCCTTCACGTTTTTTTTGCCCCATTCTTTGACTGTCTTCATCTAATGGCCTCGGGGAGAGATCTGTCCCAGACTGAAATGTGGCATGTGGTTTTGTTCCTGTCAGCTGCAATAGGGTGACACATTTTATTTTACAACTTTAAACCCGTTTGACAAGTGCTTCTAGTGCGAAGCAATGCCTTCAATGTCATGCAGGGGAAGTGCGCTTGTGTTTGTATATTATGAATGCATGTGTCTCTGGACAAGGCTTGAACGGTGTAGCCCTCCCGACTGGTGCCAGTCGAAGTCAGGCAATGACGGTGCTTTTCTCCCAGACAGAGATGGATGGCCGTGCAGCGGAGGGTCAAGGATACAGCTGCCTCAGCCTCGGCGCAGCCACGCAGAGGAGCAAACCTGCTCTCCATATTACAAAAAGCTTGCTCCAAAATGATCTTTTGACAAGAGATGAGAAATGAAAAAAATCCTGCTCAGTTCAGAGTTTCTCTCAGCGGCAGTGTGAAAGTCAGACGACTGAGTGCAGGAAGCAGGAGAGCCGACTCTGGCGACCTTCACTCGCATTTCAGCTACCAACAAAAACACATTTGCTTTTGCTTTACTCATCAGGAATGTGTTCAACGTCAACCAACCAGTTGAGTTTTTTTTTAATTTTCACCAAACTTTCACGTAGATCAGATTTTTAACATCAGTTTCCTCTGTGTGCTGATGAATCTTATTGAGAAAAACGATTGCCTGAGGTTTGCATGTTCTCTCTGGGCCTGTTTAGGTTTGTTTTTCAGACACCCGCCTCTTCCACTTCACTTTTTCTCATTTCTCTCAAACCAAACAGTTTGGTAATAATCTGACAGATGTAGGCTGGAAAGGGTTTTGAGAGTTCATGAAATTTATTACAATTCATGCTTCAATCTTCCTACAATCAAAGCAAAAAAAAAGGAGAAACAGAAAAGTGATGAAGTGTTGCTTTAAAATACAGCGAAGTGTTCTTTACTATTTAAAAATATTTATGTGCAGTGTGACACTTGTGAGCCATGAAGGTCGTGTTTTGTTTAATAAGACATTAAGTTGTCAGTATTTAATAGGATTTCACTCTGAATTCTAAAATAAGTGCCTTTCTAGTCACTTTTATGCTTTGAAACTGATTTTTAAAAGTATCATTGACCTGTAAGAGCATCTTTATGAACTTTAAAGAAATTGCAAAAAGTGGTTCTAACAGAAAATATACTTCATTAAAATCTAAGGGTTGGTTACTCTAATCCCAACCCTATTTGTTTTGTATCCAGTCCTTCATCTCATGTGGGCTTGAATAGATTACTATTCGAGCTAAACTACTCTTCTAAGAAGTCCCATCATTAATGTGGTGAGTGACATTGAGGCCTCCTTTGTGCTCACAAGAGTGTTGTGAATAAAGCCACCCCGAGTTTCCAGTGTTTCATTGAATTATTGTTGTTGAAATGTTCAACTCTCAACTTATTGTTCAACTACTTCATTGATTTCTTTAGAAACAACCTCATATGAAAAAGCCTGCCAGCTCTGTACTTATCTTTTTACTGCCGACCAAATGTTGGAGTCCAACAAGCATCATTTCCAGAGTGTTATTAGTTCACCTGCAAGCCCTTCATTATCGAAGACGATAATGGGAGCGCGGACGCGGTGGCAGCGATGGTTAATTACTTTGTCCAACAAAACTAGAAAGGACGAGCACAGAAAGTTTACGCTTGACTTTTTGCCAAAATAAGTTTCTCATGAGATCGCTGATGTGAGGAGAAAAAGTACATCAGCTGATTTGTACTTTCAGGATTAGCAAGTTTTTTTTTTTTTTTTCATTTCCTTGAACGACTTTCAGAAATCAGAATCGACTCACTCAGGGGAGCCCATCTGGTTTATCACCAAAAGAACAGCTACAAAAACAAATGGCTTAATCTGTAAATTAACAAGTTTTCAAAGACGGCACGAACCAGTGCTTCAGTCTCTTATTGTTGACTTCCAATGTAAATATTCATCACTGTTTTTTTTTTGTTTTTTTTTTTTTTATTGTTGGAATGTTTTCCTGAACTAGCAGTGAAACTCTGTCAGGTTATGTTAAAAATCTACATCTATTGACCTCTTCAGCATGTTGACATATCCGTTGGTACAGTGCGTATGCTTCCCATCACAATATGGTGGGTTTCTATTCCCCGTTGCACCCCGTCGTTCTCCTGATGCTTAATGGACGCCTTACTTAGCTGTCACCACCGCGTGCGACTGAATGAGTGAATGTGATGGATCATCAAGCAGTAAATGTGCTTTGGAAGTCCATTTCCCATAAGAGCGTAACTGAATATCAATGAATTGGCTTTTGTTTCTTTTGCACGTCAACTTAATCCCCACTGTCATCACTAAAGTTTCTCTTCTCTTACATTTGATCGTGCATGTATTGATCGAAGTTGATATTTTTGGGGGTTAAAGAACTAGAATTGAGCTGCTTTGGAGTGGATGAACATTTGCCAGGTCAATGTGACCCTGTCGCGTTTTTGCCGCTTCACAGGTGAACATGACATGAGAGTCAACGTTGTTGTTGAGGTGTCCGTGATGTTCTGCTTCTCTCTAATCAAGTTTCCGATAAAGTGATTTTCTCTGTATCTCTTCCCATCAGCCTCCTTGTTCGGTGTAATGGAAAATCCTGAATGCGGGTGAATACCGACATGTATTACATGTATCGCCACAGGAGCTGCAAAGCAGTAAAGAAAAGAGGGATTCAACTTCAGTTATCTCAAATACATTTCATATAAAATTTATTCTGGATTGTTCTGTTTTAGATACAGTAGGTGTTTATAAGACATCAAACCCTCAAGCAGATTAATAAAATAATACCATAATAATCTTTAAATTTAAAGTTTTCTTTGTTGTGGTGCAAAGAATGCATAATGAAAATGTCTGCTACTTCTTAGACATTCATGAGAAAAATCTATTTATCAATTTATTTGAAATTTTTACAATTTTCTTGGAGGTTTTGGCAGGCCAGATTGGAGTCTGTTGTGCCTGGTTTTGTTCCACGGGCCTTTTGTTTGACTCACCACATCAACACATCAGCTATTCAGAGACTGATGCATGGAATGAGACGCTCTCTGCAGTGGAATTACATTTTCATCGTGAGGATGTGTGAATCCATCTTCACTAAACCTCTCAGGTCTGTTGTTTATGTCAGGTATAAGGACCGCTCAAGAGATGAGTCCAACAGATTAAAACAATGCTCTCCCTCTGAAGACTTCATATTGGACTGTCACGGAAGATCAGCTTCCTGAACACCAGGTGATCCCCTCTTCCCTGGCCAATAAACACATGCAGGAAATGATGAATCTGTTGTGGGTTAGCGGCTGCTTTCCCACAGTTTTGGCTGCATTTCAGTTCAGACTACCCTGGGAAGTGATTGAATGTCAAATAATAGCATGCGATAAATAATCTTCTATTCAAATGACTATTTTCACATCTTCTTGTATTTTTTTCCCCTTTCAGTTCACTTTACTTTTAGTTAGTTTCATCAAACTGTCAATACGATCCATTTACCAAAATGGAAATGGATTTCCACACATCTGTCAGAGGACGTCCTGGTTTCTTTGAACTGGCTCTTGATAGGTAATACGGGTCAAGGGTGCAGGGAGCTATTGATTTCCTTTGGGTTACTGCAAACAGGAACCCCATCTCGCTGTTGGCCTTTAACATTCCCTCACTCACACACATCCTCACACACACTTTATTGTTTCGTCAATAGCATAAAGCCTCACTTATAGCTTTCTCACTGTCATATATATTTATACACACACACACACACACACACACACAGACAGACAGACACACACATGCTGATCTGTAAACAGCTGCCTCAGCGTATGGCGCTAGCCAGACTGCTTGCTAAGCTGTAATCCATTCTGCTTCTGCAGGTGTGTGTGTGCGCTTAGGTGTTGAGTTTATAGCTGGGGATCGGTCCTTCAGGGAGTCTGGGACTTCCACGTTTGTGTGTTTGTGCGACTGAGTGAGAATGTGTGTGTTTGAGAATGCTTTAAACAGCGGAGTAACTGTCAGGGGTGTGAATCTGTGTGGTGGCTTGTTAAAGTGAAATGCAACACTGATCTCAAGTGTGTGCGTGTGTGTGTGTGTGCGTGTGTTGTGGATTTTCTTTCTTTTTTTTAGGCTGTCTTGCAGATGTCTTTACATGTTGCACATCGCATGCCAGCACAGTCATTGTTATCGTGGTTATTGTTGATGCCAGGCATTTTGAAGCTCAAACAGGTGCCTGGTACTGAGCAGCAAAGCTGAGACCACACAGGATCTCACAGGAAACCACACACGATGCCCTGGGGCAAACCCACGGTGGTCAGTATGGAAAGGAGCTCCTGTTTACTGGAACAATAATGGTTCAAGTTGAACACTTTAATTGGTGTCTGTGGTTGGTTCATGAGAACTTAACTCCAGACTTTATGGATATCAGAGAAATGGTTTGGTAATGAAGAAAAGGACTGTAGCTCTTGTGACAGAGTGAGGTTGATAAGGTTGGTAGTTTAAGCCTCATCTCCATGTGAGAGAATTTCCCTGGTCAAGATTCTAAAGGATGGGGAATCACCTTGCATGGAAATATGTGAGTAAGTGGAATATGATGTTTTTCCTAGTTAATTCCCCATAATTTAAATTATTCTGAAACTTGGATGGTCTTGTTTAGCCTAAAATCTGTTACTTTATGACCGAAACACAGAAACAAAGGGGCTGATTTACTGAGATCCTGCACAAACCTTTTTCGAAACCACACACTTACAGACATATTTCCTGAGTACTATATTGTATTTGTGCATGTTTGTATACATGGAAAGCTCGAGGAGATAAGGCCTAAAGATGCCTAAACTAATCCCTCATAGGGACAGCTGCTGTCTTCAATAATACCTTCGTTCTCTAGCAGAGGAGTGGGTGGTATTGCAGTATTTCAGTCGCCACCATGCAGAAACTGGGGCTCAGTGCCCAGTGGCTCAGTGTCAGGGTTGTGATGATAAAATCACGTTTGTGTTTGTAGCCTTTAAACCATTGATGCTGTTTCTGATTATTTCCAAAGAGACATGGATAAAGCCCCTAATTGACACCTACTGTACATTGTTGGATTTTGATCTGTAACCTTCCATGAACTGTTCAGTCGCCTCCCAGAAGTGACTTTTTGGCTGAAGCTCCGAACTGTATTTGATGTGAGAGCTATAAGGTCCGCCATGCGTTCTGATTACACATTATCTCCAGTCCTACAGATTGATGTCCACCCTCCCAGTAACAGAGTTGATGCCAGTCACCAAAGACCTGATGTAGCTTGATAATTATCAAATAATTAGTGTTTTTCTGATAAACTTTTAGATCACCAGCTGGTTTTCACGCTGGTCAGCCCCGAAGGGAACGGCTAATTACTGGCCATACAATCTCAATCTGCACCTTTCACTGAGCTGAGCATGCTGTGATCATTTGTATTACCTGTAATTAATCATCTCAGTGAATAAAATATTAAATCAGGGATTCATACCGATGCTAGCATTTGACTAAGCTTCACTAAAAGTCAAGTATTTAGCTTCTTTAATGAAATAATCTGTTTATTTCATCTGAGCATGAATGAAAATAAAATGTGCAACTCTGTGACAAATGGAATGTATAATGTTGGTATTCATTAGCCTCGAATGGGTTTATAATACTGGTTCACAGGCTGCCAGAGCTGAAAGCGAGACAGTTGGCAAGATATTTGCGAGATATCTCAACTGTCATTGGCAGCCTGGCAGGGCTGACGAGCTTATGAGTGTTATAACCGAAAGGCTGAAATATTTCAAACAGTGGCAATTGTGCATGAATTATTATCCTAATGAGAATACGTTTGGAGAACAGTCATTCGCACTGTTAAAAAAAAAAAAAAAAAAAAAAAAACCCATGAGGTGACCTCCAATTTTCTAAAATCCACATATTTTTTGAATATAGCGTAATAGTAAAAATGTTCCAATGTGAAGGGAAGGGTCCGTGTTCCAGATGTTTTGCAGACTTCCAGCAGGTTCTGCTGATACCTGAAGCTGCTGCTGGTGATGGTGACCAAATGGCCGTGTGTGTGAACTGGTGAGTGTGACAGATCAAATCATGCATGTCGAGATTTCTTAGTTGTTCATCTGCATCATAAAAATAAAAATTCATTTAGTCAAGTTGTATTTGATCTCAGTGGTGGGGGCGGGGCTTAAAGAGAAAAAAAATAACTCTACTAATATTTATACTCTACAATTATTTGGCATTATTTTGCACATACAAAGAGATGTGAACATATATAAAAAATAAATACAGTCTTTATTTGATTGGGGTTTTTTTTTGTTATTTTATTTTTCTCAGTTAGTTTGGTTAGACCTAATGACTGATGTATTTATAGCTAAAAGGACAAAGTATTGATTTTCATTCAGTTTCATAAAAAATACAGTGGTTTTCCCTATTTTCTCCCAAAACATGTCTGCAAGTGAGTTTAATCAATGACTAAAATTGCCCATTGATGTGAATGTGAGTGTGTGTGGTTGTCTCTCTGTGACCTGTCCAGTGCCGCCATACAGCTGGGATTGGCTCCACTGACCCTAAAACAGATAATGTGGGATATAAGATGGATTGATAAATGGATACAGCTTCTATTTCTATTGCTAATGGCCCTTTTAAAAGCTGTAGAGGGAAAGTTGTGAAAGCCCTGACCTTTTCAGGCCAGAGTTTCATCTTTTGAGGATTTCAGATTGAGTTGAACTTCCAGTAAACAATGTTTCAGCGTTGTTTTTACAGCACTTGTTGACCAATTGGGTGTCTCTTTTCTGTTACAACCATACTATTTTCTAATTTGTAATGTTGCGACCCCCTCATTCTGAGCGATTCTTTCTGAAACACACTTAGAATCATTGGTTTATTTTACAGAAGCTCGTGATTGCCACACATGCAGTTTTCATGTTGCATTTGTGGAAGCTGGAACTCTGTCACTACCTACAGACATGCAAGCCTATACTCCCTGAACAGGCAGCTCCCAGTCTGTCAAGTCAGCTGTGGGTTGGTTTGAAGCTTCAATACAAGACGGTTTTAAAAAGAGAGACTCGCTGTGCTTTTGTAGTTTCTCCTCAGAGACGTGGGAAGAAAGAGTTCCTGGCACTGTTTTGTCTCCCCCATACTGCCTCTTGGTTTGCTCTTACCTAGTAAAATACCACAATAACAAACCTGTGAGCTCAATTACCCCACTGCAATCAGTGCACTGACTTTAAATTATCCTACGGAAATGTTTGGAACTGTGAAACGAAAGCAAAGCAGACGCTGAACAGCTGTAGTCACATTACAGCATCCGTGTTTTATTCTTTGAATCGACAACAGTGAGGCGAAGCGGCTGTGTACTTTTGTTCCGACCAGTCTGTACCCATACGCCGCTGCAGATATAATAAACCCCGAACATGTATTGTCTCGCATACCACGTTTTCTGTAGTTTCCATGGTCACACAGCGCAACATTGTTGTAAGATGAAAATGACCAATCCTGCATGCTAAGGCCGTGAGTCTGCCTCGCTGCCTTCCCTGCAGATAAGTTGCAGGATCCAGCAGCACATCAGGGCCGGTTTGGATAAACTGGATGATCTCTGCAGCATGTTCTGGTATCTTCTTTTTGAATAACATCAGAAACGGGATGTACTTGCATTAAAAGCGCCACACCTTTGTTGAATCTCTTCAACTCCACACGTTGCCATGCCATCCCTGTGAACAGGTTTATCTGCTTTTATGACTCTGAGACCTGAAAATGGTCCCAGGACAAACTGTTCCTACAAGCAGAGGAGACAGGGATTTATTGACCTTGAGGGGAAACAGCATCTTTATGAATGGGGGTAGGAGAAGAAGGCAGCTGGTGTTCAGGGGCTGCCGGAGCCAGTCAGACGCCGTTTTGGCAATGCTTTGACTCTGAAATGAAGCCCAGCATCATTATTTAAAGACAGATAATTACTGTCGATGTTATTTTTTGTTTGACTCCCAATTTCGAATACTGTTGTAGTTCGTCACTTTTGGAAGTGGAACTTTATGGAAAAAAAAAAAAAAAAAAAAATCAGCAATGTTACTTTACTGTTATAAAGGACAAATCGTCAAGAGTTGGCCTAAACAAAATCTTTCTCATCAAACTAATCACACACATGAAACAAATTTAGACATAAGAAATATGACCCAACAAACGTTTTATTTATTTTTACCCCTAACCAGTCATGTTATGACTTTTAACTCTTCTGTCGAATCCTCCTACGTTCTCTGAGACGAGATGAATCCTTTTCTACTCACATCCAATAATCTGTTACACCAACACGTCACCGCACCTAAATGACTGAGTCATTTCACTGGAGCAGAGGAAGAACAAAAGCTCTGTAAGACTTGAGCTGTCATGGAGGTGTTATCCGCAGGGGGAGTTTCCTCCAGGTGGATGTATTCCCCCTTTTGATCAATTATGTTGGTTGTATGACTGATTTATAATTACTGCTACTTAAACCCTGAAGACCACTTGTCAGAAAAGTCCCTCGGTCGTTTTCTCAGTCCTGTTTGATCCATTCATCCACCCACTTCTCCTCCAAAATCAAAGAGCCCTGTTACTTTCAGCCTTTATCTGCACGACATCGCTCTTCTTTTACTTTGCAGTTTAATTACTAAAGCTCACAGCTTATGTGCAGACTGGTAGTTGTTGCACCTTGAGCATTTATTTATGCATTGGATGAGCATGCCCTCAGAGCACGGCGGAATCGTGTCTGAATATTGGAGGTTGTCATAGCAGCAGCGGTTTTAAGTTGACATGCCATCCACGTAGATTCCTCAAGTGTCCATTTACCATCAGCCATCAGAAGTGCATTTCTGTCGTGATGAAGCTGCCCGTCTTGATTCTGGATTGAATTTCTTGGTTCCACGTTGCTCACATATGAGTCTCTTCCAGACTTAGTGCATGCAGTTTATTATTTTCATGCATTTAACCCGTGTGATGTTTTTAGCCCACCCATCAGTGCGATCAGTGCACCCATTCACACAGGTCCATGCGCACAGAAGGGCCGTGAAAACCTGTGACTTGATGTGAATAGATGTTTACTGTGCAGCTCCTGCTCCGTGCACGGAGGACCCGCGGGGGCTGGCAGTCAGATTTCTGATCATTGCTATTCCCTGTTCTAGCGTAAAACACAAGAAGCGTTGAAGCTCCGAGTGTACATCATGCACACAGGATTCACTGCGGGGACAGATCTTAACTCTCACCGAGATACACAGCCCCGAGAGGGGAAACTTCTCAGTCATACACACAAACAGCAGCCTGGGAGCAAAAATACACACACACACACACACACACACACACACACTAGCTCAGTGTCTCATCATGCCAGAAACCTCACGGTAAAAGTGCGATAGATAGCAGTTGACAGGCAGCAGGAGACGAGTAACTATTGGCTGTGTTTTTTCGGGGTGGGGGTGTGTGTACGGTGCACCGCGAATCAGCATGGAAGGTAAGCAGAGTGGAGTGAATCAGCAAATTACTGGCAGACTGGAAACGAAGGTCATGGTTTCTCAGCTGATTTCCACGAGTGGCATTACTTTAAAGGATCAGAAAGAAAAGAAAAATGAAACATTCCAGGAGCAATGAAGTGATAAAATGAGTTAATGTTGTATTAGCTTTTTTCCCTATCAACTCACTTCTTGTTTCTTAAATTTCCATTTTTTGTAAGCAATATTTTCATTTTCTCACGGGATTCTGTCTCTATTATGTTCGTTTCTTTAGATGAACCACTTGTTGCTTTGACCAAGTTTCTATGACGGGCAAAAAACAGACTGATTTATTTTATTTCACTTCAAAAAAATTGCAGTTTAGTTTCAGTACTTTGTAAAAACAAAACTAACATACTGTACAATTTATATGTATACATATAATTACAAGGCTATGTTTAGAAACTCTCTTGTTGAGAGAGAAACTCTCTTGTTGTTCTCTTGTTATGTTAGAAGCTCTCTTGTAGAACTGCTGTTAATATCAATCAATCATTTATGAACTAAAACCAAAAAAAAGTAAAATGAGAAAAATAATTTCACACAGTATACACTGATAACATGTCTGTAAAAGAGTTGGAAGAAGTATAACATTTATAGAATCACCCATCCTCAAATTTATAATGATCGAAGATTTCAAAGATAACAAAGAGGGATGGGGACTTTTAGGCTGATTCAGTAAAAACAGTCCTGCTGTAAAGTAAAAATGCTGCAAAAAATGATATGTAACCTTGGGATTTATACGGTGCAGTGCCAGAAAGTGAACTTGAAAGAATTTCCCTCTGGGATTAAATATTTCTATTCTATTCTTTAAGGAAGCATCTGGACACCAGTATGTTACTGTGAAACTATGTGATTCTTAACCATGTGGTGCTCCTGGAGCTTCTCAGTTCTTTGCTGTTCTTCATATTAAGAGGCAATCCAACATGTTACATGTTCAGAAAAAAAAAAAGAATAAAAAAAAAAAGTCCATTAAGATCAGAGACCTCTGCAGCTAACTCATTTGTTTTTAAATTACATTTCCAAATGGGTTTCACATACATCTATAGCTCTGCTACAGAACTGACACAATCTGCGGTAGTCATGGTGAATTACCCATAACTCTCTGCGGGCCCCAACAATGATTTCAGTTTTTATGTCTTCACATGCATTATTAGACAGAGAGCATCCAGGGTTATGATGAATACTGCAGACATGAGGACAAAATCAATTGTTGGTGAAGAGACTATACATTGACCGGTGGAAAAAAAGAAAAAAAAAAACAACAGGTTTTGTGTTTATTTCTTGCTGCCTCAGCATTGCAATAATACATTGATCATAGCTCAAATGTGTTTTTCAGCTTTTACAGACTGTCTGTAGGCTTTCTAGGAGGAATGCGATCACCTATAGAGCGTGTTTTGAGCTGACAGCAGTGCTTTTAGTCATCAGACAGCAGAACTACTCCAAATCTTTTCTATTGTTATTGTGAGTCAGCGGATCTTACAAAGGGAAACTCATGAACAAAAGTTTTGAGAGAAATAGCTGTGACATTTGTTGATTCATGCTCTTTTGTTGAAATCCAGTCAGTCGCAGCTGAAACAACACATTTTTCAAAGGATTTTGTTGATTTCAGGGAAAAAAAACCAGACAGTTTTTGTCATTAACTGAAGTGAAAAGCGGAAACGTACTTCACCAGAGCTGTCAACAAACTGATACGACTTGATTACTGTAATCTCAAAAGGAATTAATTTCCATAACACATTTTGAAACACCCAGTTCCACCGCTAACAGCCTGTGAGTTAGCACAGTCAATAGATATGTGGGAATGGCTTCCAGGCATGTTTGATTCAGCTCTGGAGCGAATCACGAGAGGGTGAACAGACGTCATCTGTTGGGACTCGACCCGCTCTCCGGCCGGTTTGGGTTCACACTATTAAGATGCCGCTATATTGGGATTTTTTGCATTTTGGCAGGAACATCTATCAGCCTTTAATTGCCTAATGGATGCTGCTCTATTGATTAGCTGACCTACTACCTCTTTATTTTTATTTTTTGATGAGTGGGAAAAACCCAAAGAACTTCCCAGCCGACGGACTGGAACATTCATGAAGAAGCAGAGGAGCTGCTCTAAAGCTGTAGACGCTGTTTTTCTGATTCTGAATCATGGTAATGATGCTGTTTTGCTTTGTTAACACAACAGTGTTATTACTCATAATGTGATTTATCCATCATACATAGCACTTGAGAAATCCTCATGGCTGTCAGCATAATGCTGCGTGTGAGGGTGTTGGTGTTCTTGTTGCCTGCTGAACAGACACAGTGAGAACCTGAAATCACGAAACTCACATCTCCAAACGTCCATTTTCTACACTCCTTTTGGAGCACGAGCCTTATATTTGACAACCCTGGATTATTAGAATAATAATCAATGCATCAATAAATTCAGATTTCCTCATGTGATCACCTGCCATATAGGCTAAACGGTGCTAATTCTGATGAGAAGGGAGCTGATCGTCTGATCAGATATTTCATTACTGGACTGTTTTTAACTTCTAATTTTATCTGTGAAAGACTTGAAACCTTGCACATGCAGTGTTATCACAAATAGGGAAACAAACAAACCCAATAACCTGGTTTTACACTGTGTTAAGTAAATAGAATTTCAGTTTAGACTCCTCTAGTCCTGGTCATCCCAACTGCTGTGTGTGCAAAGAAAAGAAAAGTCTCCAGAGTTATTATGATGTAATGACTTTACTGGGTGTGCTGGTCCTCTGTGGCTGCAGCATGTTGGAGTAAATGAGGGATTGTTGGATCTGGATGTATGGAAGAAGAAATGAAAATCGGAGAATTCAATAAAGGTCAGTTTCAGCAGCTGGGGAGGCAGCTTGCATCGGGAATCCATTAGTCACTGCGGTTGTGCCTAATTAAGTTGCTTTTGTATCACCGGTTGACCGCACACCGCTGGCAGTAATGATGGTGTCTCATTTTGGCACATGGCGGTGTGAACGCTCTTCCCATTACAGTACGTGTATTATTATTCTGTTTTCCTCAAACACTGAGGGAGGAGTGCTCGGTTACATTAAACTTTCTGTTCAACATCACACGAGAGCAACAGTTCAGAGAAAGGTGAGCGTGAAATTGTGGGCTGATGTTTGCTGAGCTCTTCCTGTTCGGCGTTTGCGCTCTAATGAACGACACGCCGCGGCGGTTCTGCAGCGTCATCACAAAGATCCACCACGCAACGCACTCCAGACACAAATCGAAAGCCGTGTTGGTAAATTGCCTCGGCTCGGATTCAACTGTATTTTTGCCAGGTGAGAAATGGCAGCCATCCATCCACACAAGCACACACATTTATACACACTCCTTCGACACCTCCTGCCATCATGGCTGTCGGCAGGGCGAGCCCTTTAATATCTGCCTGAATAATGCAAATGCCTTTCACAAAGCAGGAGTGGCTGCTTTCCCTCATTCCAGGCCAAGCGAGCCACATCAGGACTATTTCTTCTTCTGCCATCACCTCAGTATCTCTTTTCTCCCGTTTTCCTCTTTGCCCTCCATTTCCTGTATCTCAATCTTCTCCCTCCGCTGCTCTGCTCATTACAGAACACAGTCTCTGTCGTTTATTGCACGGCTTTTCTTTCTGCCTCTTGGCTTTTTGCTCCCTTTTCCCAAAATGAGTGAATGAAAACGTGGTCATGTGCTCAGGCTCGCCATTGCGCTGATTTGTTCTCTCCATCACCTCCTCGCTCCGGCTCCCTCTGTTTATGGCTCCATGTCGTTCTTTGCAAGCCGAACTGCGGTCCGCGGTTCCTCCTCTGCTGAAGTTACTGCTCCTCGTTGACACAGTGAGGAGTTTTCATCCTGCATATCTCCACGTCTCAGCTGCTCACTAAGACTCCTCAAAATAGAAACGAGAGATCGCAGGAGTGGAATTAAAGACACCAAACAAGAGGAGGAGGAAAACCCTTTTGTATCTGAGTCGAGAGGTTTTCTGGAAAATCACACTGGTGGCAGACATCCTTCATAGCCGTATGATTCTCAGGCGCTGTTTACGTTGTGTGTATATAGAGTATAAACTAAAGTGCAGTATTTCCAAATTGTTCAGATACACAATGCTGCTCTCTGTTCAGATGGAAGTTTACTGAAGTGCATAAGAAGAAGAAAACACAATCTTGAGTACGTTTCCGCAAAAAAGTGTTGGAAACTGTAAACTCATTTAGTGTCAGTTCTATATTTTCCAGTTTTATTAAAGTTCATTGAAAAAAATGTGGAGAGAATACTGTCATTGTTGAAAAATTAGGGTTTCCTCTCACTATTTACTGAAAATTAAAGAGTAGCTGCTAACAAAACCCTACTGGTTTCATTTTTTCCTGAGTGTAGGAGGGACATGGGTTTAAATCCTTTTTGGAGCAGGTGTAAAAACTATTCAAGCATTATTTTTAATTGTCTCTTTTACTGAGGGCTTTTCAAATAATTCAACACCCCTGGACACTCAGGTCACACTTTGGACATCCCTGATGTAGATGGTGTCTGCGTTGTTGTGGTGTTGCTGTGACACATTTCATCAGTTTCATTGCCGATTCACTCGTCAGTTATTGTGAGGAAGATGATCTGTAATGTTCTGCTTTTTTAATGAAACAACGGAGATAATTTATCAACATGCAAACAGCCGACAGGTCTTTAAAAGATGACCTCTGACTCATCACAGTTACATAATCTGATGGTAATGTTGCTTCTTGTCCACCTGTTCCAGGGAGGAGGTCAGCTCAGGGTCAGCTTCCAGTCAGTAAACAAGACTTGAGTGAAATAGTAACTGTTTAGACCCCTGGACTCAACCTGCCACTCCACAAATTCCCCACTTCTGGCCTAAATATTTATTTGGTAATTTAATTGATGTAATATATTTCTGTAGAAAAAAGCTCACTTTGCCCAAAAATAAGGAAAAAAAGCAGATAAAGAATAAAACACAGTTCTTGTAACAGAAGAAAAGTTACAGAAGACATTTGTTTTTTCCAAGACTTTATACACACTAATTTTCCAAACCTAATATAAGCAAAATGAGCATTACTGCAGTAACCTGTTTTAGGAGGTTATTGAAGGGTTTTAATGGGATGCTGAAGAATTTTAAGAAGAACATCTTCGCATTATATTCCCAGTGTTTTTATTATCATTTAATTTTTGCAATTAAACAAAAAGAGAGAGAAAATAATCGAGCAATTTTTGTGGTTCTCAAACACTTAAGTGGCCTCTAATGAGCAGTTTGAAACTAATGGTTAAGACGATAAAGTTAAAGCTAAAGGTCGTCTTCGTTCAGATCAGCTCTGCAGCTCTCATTTGAAACCAAAGTCCACTGAAACCTGCTGCGAAAGTCACTCCAGTACTGATTGTTCTCAGTAGTGTCCAAAGGACTGTGTTCATTTGCTTGTTTTCTGGTCCTCTTATGGATGATCTGCCTTCTCCTGCTTCTTCCAACACCAGCTTTCTCTGTGCCACTGTTGTATTATTTATCTCAATAATATTGAGTTAGAATGTGGGTTTTCTTAAAATTTTGTAAAATCAGTTCGAGCTTCCACTGTCATGTCTGTTTTACGTGACAGTGGTGCTCAATGCCACTGCAAATGCAACTTTTTGAAAACGGGTCCCGAGGTGGAAGTTACTGAAAACGTTTCATCTCCGTGGAAACACTACTTTTGTGAAAGACTGCTGCATTTCTGTGGGTTGTTAGCAGCTGTAGCTGGTCGCAGCAGCCACACTGTGAAATGTGAGAAAATTTCTCAGGCTAACATCTAACGTCCGTGAAACTGTCACGATCAAAGATAATGATTGTTCAGGAAAAAAAGTCGCAAAATGTGCTAAGCAATGGTTCTCGACTTGGTTCTCAAGCCTTCTGCGTTTGTATGATTGTAGATTATTTGATATTGAATATTGTCTCCGTTCTGTTCTCGCTTCATTGATTCTGTTACGCTGTGCAGTCGGGCTCTCAGTCTTGCAGCCCTTCACTTGGAAACCTTTTAACAGGTTCACTGGTGTTGCTTCAGTGTGCCTCCTACCAGAAAAACAGGTGCACACTTACCTTTGAACGTGTGTAATGACTTAATGTGAGTCCTGCCATCTGCTCTGTGAAGTTTTATGCCTTGTATAATCAGATATAATCTCCTGGAATTGATCTTTTTTCGCAGTGTTAATGCTTTTTGTTTAGAAACGACCGATAGCCGTGCACTTTGCGCGCGTGTGTGCGAGAGTTGTTTGGTCGGGGAAATGTGTGCATTTCAGCACCTTGGCATGCATTTGTGCGAGCCTGAGGGGAAACGTGGGGAGGAGGGGGGTTAATTAAAGAAAGTGAATGGAATGAGGGAGTGGGTAATGGAGGGGTGGTGGAGGCGTGAGGGAGGGGAAGATGGACTGTGTGTGTAGGTAATGTTTAAGGAGCATGAGTGTGTGTGAGGGGTGTTTGGCATGCTCAGTGGCTTGAGGATGATACATCGACTTGGACTGTTTACGTCTTCTTAAGTTGGAGTGCACCCAGTCAATACCTCAGCTGACTCGCCTCCTGTACCGTGCTTCATTCACGCACTGAGACGAATGTACACACACACACACGCGCGCACGCACACAGCCTTACCTGTCCAGAACATTAACCAAATTACCAGATTAGACATCCAACTAACCTGGTCATGACTTACATATCACCAAGTTACAGATTACTGACTGGTGCAGCCAAAACTTAATATTTTCTGCTCTGGTGTTATAATGAAACCAATACAGCTGAGCTATTGGCTTTTCTCTTTTCATGTTGCTTAAGTTAACAAAACACCTTAATGACGCGTTACTTCCATTCAGGAGCTACTCAACCTGATGGTGGACACTCATGCAAAACGTATAATAAGTTATATAATCTCAAGTTTGTGGAACTCGAACACGAGAGTGGAATGTTCAACCTTGAAGGCTGTTATGGATGACTCTGATTTTCTTTCTGTTGCTGGATGTCCTTGTGAGAGAACACCCATCATATTCAGGTGTATATCTACAACCACAGCGGGGGAAGCAAAGTAATCTTAAGAGCCCTAATTGTGCTTCATGACTAACTGTGGATTAGAGTGGGTGTGGAGGAGCGGTGACGACAGTCAGATCAGTACATTTCACTGCAGGGAGCAAAGGAAAAAAAGAACAACTTTCAGGACATATTCACACAGTCGTGATGCTTTTTTTAAAAGTATTTTTTAAACACATGGACTACATTCAGTCCAGTTTTTTTTTTTGCAATTTAGATGAACCGGTGAAACAATAGCATATTGATTTATCAGTATTTTTGAATATCCTGAACACTTTGGAAAGGAAATTACATTTGAAATCAGACCTGCCTTCAAGATTTCAACCTATTCAAGCCTTCCATGCTAGTTAAAATAAATTCTCTATGATTCTGGGATTCATAAAATATTTCCTGATCTATTCCAAAACCAATTCAAAAATGTGCATGTTGAGTTGATGGTCTGTGGTTGATGTTAGTGTGTGTGGATGTGTTCGCCCTGCGATGGACGGGACACCTGTCCACATGTCGCCTGCCCTTCTCACAGTGTCAGCTGGGATTAGCTCTGGCTCCTCACACCCTTAACCCACAATGGCCAACTGTCACCCATCCAAGACGACGCGTCCTGTTTCAGCTGTGCCTTTAAGTAATGAAGTCAGTTTGTAATGTTAAATGACTGAGGTTGTGATTGCAAGGTGGCAGAGCTGTGTACTCCCGTGAATCTGTTGCAGCTCATGTTTTTCTCGGTAGGAGACGTGATTGCCGTGTGCTCGCTTATCTTGATTACAGCAAGTATGTTGTCTGTCTTCAGGCTCATTTATGTCTCTCCATACACACAGGTGTAAATACCACTGCCACTCATCCTCCATGCATTCAGTATCTTGAGATGAGCTTGATTTTTTTATTCAATCAGAGGACCTCTCTGAATCAACGTACTGGCCAAATACCAGAGGGAAACATAGTTACCTTTTAAAGAGAAGAAAAATAGAGTCGACGTTTACTGCAATGGTGACAGCAGGAGGTAGAATTGATGTTGATGTTGGCAAAGAAGCACAGTCAGAGGTGGTGCTACTCTGTCAGTCTGTATCCATCAGCTTCCAGGAGATGGACATAAATATGATCAAAATGAACACTTAGTGCTGCTGCGTCTGTTTGATATCAAGCATAAATGACCTTCACGTTACCTACAAGAGCATCCTGTGCCTCTCTTCTCCTCCTCCTCGCAAAAGGTTTTCATCAAAGTTGCATTCACTGACTCTGCCTTCCGTGAAAAATGGGAGACGTTTTGGTTACAAACAGCAATGTTTAGCGGTATTCACAATTCTGTCTGGAAATAATGTCAGAATGATCAAGAGTTTTAAAACCTTAAGGTAAACTGAAATGTAAAGCCTGAGTTGGTTAACAGGTGTGACATTTGCCAACATGTATAGATACCCATCATGCTTTACTCAGAAGAGAAAAAAAAACATTATTGAGATGCATCAGACATGAGCAAGTATTGTCTATAAATACAAACGGCTGCTAAAGAATATAGATTTTATATTGAAGATCAATTGAAAAGCCAGAATACAAAAACAGACAAAAGGCTTGCAATGGAGTGATGCCGAATTACATATGTACCATTTTGATCAATAACTTCTATTATTTTCAATGTCATGTTCAACAATGAAACCATAATTAAAACTGTTCTTTTAAAATTTAACATCTCGGGGAATCTGTATCGTGCATCGCTCGATCTCTGTTCCCTTCACCTGCCACCACCTCTGTCACACACATACACACACACACGCACGCATGGAGAAAAAAAAAATCATTATTTGCAGAGTATGTGTACAGTAAAGGGACCTTAGCCCCCCTGCTTGTTATGAAGCCAGGAGTCATTTGCTGGAAAGCGTACAGAACAGGACACCCAGCAGGTCGCTGCCTGTAATGATGGTCTGCAGAGTGAAGGCTGCGCGCGCCTCTGATGGCTTTTCACATGCATCCGCACGGCGCCCGGGTGTAATTGCATGTTGCGTGTAATAGTGTGTGTCCACGTTCACGCTCTGTTTCATGCTCTATGTTCATTTGTCCACGTCTTTGATATGCTGATCAGTATGCATGAAGTGTAGTTTTTGAGGTGCCGTTGTGTGTGTGTGTGTATGTGTGTGTGTGTGTTTGTGGGCGCTCGCGTGGCGGCGAGTAACGGCAGATTTATAGGCATGCCTCCATGCTCACCAATGATGTGGGACTGAGTCATGAATCAGCTCGGCCCGTAATGAATTCTGATGGCCCACAGGAGAGGAAGAGGAGGAAGAGGAGGCACGGCAAAGGGAAGGGGAGAAAGAGAAGAAAGGGTGGAGTAGGAGAGGAGACGGTTGGAAAATTGATGTTGGAAAGAAAAACAGAGAAAAGAACGGAAGGCAAAGACTGAGAGGGAGAGGAGGAGAGGAAGGAAGAACATTGTGGAGCTGTGTGGGTCCATTGATTGATCACAAGAAACACAATTTAGTCCTCGTACTCGGGGTTCTTTAGGAGGAAAATATCACTTCTTACAATCTCCTTTTCTGGTTTGATATTGCTGTGAAACCATTAGATGCTTTCCTGCAGCTACAAAACGTATAACTGTTGTGTTTAAATCGTTTTAGAAACCACAGCAGTGTTTTGATGCAGCGTGTAATGAATAATTAAAAGATCTAAATGCAGCTCAGTTTTGAATGGAAGATTTCATTCAGTTGTCTCTCGGTGCAAACTATGAGCTTTTCAAATGCTTCCAGTATGCCGAGAAACAATGAACATAGGAGCACCCTGTGTACATTTCCTTATACATTTAGAAATATCATGCATGTGCCATATATTATCTGATGTGACAAGTGGCTTAAGGTAACAATATTACTCTATTAACAGATGTAATGATGACATTTTTTTTCCAGAACCCACCAGGTTTGACCTAAATACTGTTTATATTCTCTGCTATGTTCTCAGTTTATGCTGTTTAAGGTCAGAGGTTCTTTGTGTCATTCACCACCCTGGATCTTACAGCGTTGCATCTATCAAGCTGCTCATTGTATTCTACCAACTTCCTGAGGTTTTTCTCTTAAGCAGAGTTTTGAAAGCTGATCAGCTCAGGCTGCACAGATCACAGAGTTTCTGGTAAATGATGCCAAACCTGCCTGACGAGCAGGTGGTTCTGTGTTTTCTTGTAACTTAGCCTGCCTTGATCTAATTTTCTTGATGAAACTTTTGAGAAACCATTCAAGACTTACCTCCATGGGGCGAGTGGGCTGCCTCCTGGTTAGTGGTGGGCAGCTGTATGACAGCAGCCGCGTGCATAAATGAAGACAAAACAACATTTCACTGTTTCACTTTTCCTCCTGTTAACACATATTAGCAGAATTTGTAAACAGACACCGTTTTGAATGCTTTCTGATACTTTAATTGAAGGATTCATCAAGCATCTGTGTGCAGCGACTTGAACTCATATTACACACATTCATGATAAAGGCTATTTGAAACAAAGTTCATCAATGGCTACTTACACATCTGATCAAATCTTCTATACAGCAATAAACCACCATCAATTGTGTTTTTCAGCTCTGTGAAGTGATAATTGTTTACTGTATAGATGTAAAGCATGTTTTTCCATACATCCTATTAGCAACTCAAACAAACATTATATCCCTGCTCAGACGCCAGATCGTGGATGTGCTGATTTTTTTACTCATCGATAAAAGTCAAAAGACAAACTGATGCATCATATTAGAAAAGGGAAACATGCTGTTCATGCTATCATTCTGTGTGAGCCACCTTCACCACACACAGTATACAATATGCTGTTGAGCTTGATCTTTTGCTTTTTCCACACCTTAAAGAAAAAAAAAAAACCCAAAAAACTTCCTTTTTCCTGCACGCGCTGAGCTTCCTTTTAGCTCCTTCAGGCTGATATGCCACGTTTGTAACTCTCATTTCCTTTTGTCATTGCAGCCATTATATGTTACAATATGTGCATGTGTGAGTTAGTTTTTCTTAGAAATTCAGTGCATTTCATGTAAGACGACAGGAGTGTTTTACATTCTTATGAAACACTGCATTGAATTTATATTGGGGAGTATATGACAAGCTTTTTTCCCCTGATGAGATATCCAATGAAAATTAGGATAACTTGCTTGAAAAAAGGAAAAAGGGGCGGACTCGATAAGTTCTTGGAGCACCATGTGTGTTATGGCCCAAATATTGTAAAATGTTTTCATGCTTTAATGCTCAATAAAAGAACTGAACTGAAAAAGAAGAAAGGAAAAAAGGGAGAAAACAGGAAAAAAAACTGAGGAAAAAGGATAACTTTTGATCTGAGCTTTGTCTTTCTCACTTGGGTATTGGTAAAATCTTTCTTTGTGTTTTTATTGTATTTCACAAGTTGCATAAAATTGCATAATATTTTCACTGGATGTTCTTAAAGCTCAGAGTATCCAATTTTATCATCCTGCACTCTAGCTAGTCACCAAATAAATATGTTATTTACTGAAAATTGATGAGTTCTGTGATTGCCAAGAACTTAGAATTGTTTGAAGAAACAAATGACAAACAGAAAACAACAAACCTGAAATAACCACTGTTGGTAGCAGGGATCAGCCCGCAGGTCAGGCGTCTGTTTTATTGGCTGTGTTATCAGTGTGTTACAGCGGAACATGAGCAGAATCAACAGTACTGTGAGTCAGGCCTCATTTATATGACGACATTTTCAAGTGAAAACGGAAAACTTTTGTTTGGCTTTTTGTGTGTGACCCTGCTGCTCCGAGCCACTGAGAAAAACTTTCTGGAAGGCTGCTGCCGCTCAATAAAAACAATAAAAACACAATAAAACACAAACACTACTGACAATGTAATGCTTGAATATTTAGTTTCAAATAAAAAAAACTTAAATTACATTTATTTTTTCAAATTAACAAATATTTGAACCTTGAATTAGCTATTCTTTTGACACACGGTAGGGGGCGCTCCAGAGTCCACAGGCTCTGACGCTGCAACTGCAGAGGAAGAAACCAAGCAGCAATATGAATTCAGTATCAAACTGTTGTTGAAGCTGGACTTTCCCTGGAAGCAGGAGGTAGAAATTCCAGGGATTTTGGTCCACAAGGATCCGGATATGTGTTCCACTTATAAATAAAGGTAAGACCACAATAACTTTTTTTTTTTTTTAATGAAATATGCATCAAATGGTCTAAATATCTAAGCAGCGCTACTCGCAGTTAGCTGAGAGAGAGAAATTTTACAAAACACACGCAGGTCAAAAACAAAAACTCTGTTATTTCGTGTTGACACATTCCTCTTCCACAAAGACCGAAACACATCTGTTCCCTAGACCTGTCTTATTTGAATGCTGATACTGTCAAATATTTTTCTATAAATAATTAATTCATTATTTTATATCTAGATATACACCCACTGGCCACTGCATTTGGTACACCTGTCAGATCTAACGCAATCAAATACGACTGCTTTGCCATTTCTATTTTTACAAATCTGATGCATTTTTAGTTTTTGTTGACATTGGGTCAGTTTGATCATTCCACCTAATGTGTATTATTGAGGTCACAGTGGATGGTGGCGGTGTTCTGGAGTGTATTATATCGAGCTGTGTTCCTGACATCTTTGTCCAATTCTCATACATTAATGGAGCAGAAATATTAGAAACACGTTTCAATGTATTCACTTCAGTCCACCACCACCACCCAATACAACATCTGTAACCTGTTCAACAATATCAGCTAAAAGTGAAAATGGAAGACATTTATTAATGTCAACAGATGTGAATTTCTGAATGAAAATCATACTTTTCTGTCAGTTTCCGTCCTTTCTTTCACATATCAGTGCTTCATTCAGTCCACTGATAATGTTGTGAGCCAGTCTGGATCAAAAATGCCAGGGCTGACCACGGCCATTGTAAACAGTTCTTCTGCACATGCTGGAGTGGACAGTGTTTGCCTCCAGAGTGTCGTGACTTCCAGTCCATCTTGTCCTGGGACTTGGTAGTTTTTGAGTTCGCAGTCACCCAGAATAGCGATCCATTTGGTTATTTGTCTATGAGAATGTCCGTGTTCTCGCTATTGTTATTGTTTTATTGTTCTCTGTGTGCATGTGCAGTCTGAATTTTAGGGCAACCACTAGTGGCTGGCATGAAAACCACACCGTTTTCAGCATTTCTCCCATTTCTCTGTAACCAGGCAGAGTTTTCAAAATGTAAACGTTTCTGTAGCAAAGACAGTGTTTTCACTGTAGACATTGTTGAATCGAATATGCTCTGTATTATAAATGTATGTGCATCTTCAAATCAACGCTTTCAAAAATATGGCATTAAAGTAACAAATTATAGCAAGTTATTGAGGATCCTTATTCAAAATACATGTGTAGAAACAGAAAGGTGTAGTGCTACAATGAACAGTTTAAAAAGCTGCTTGGACTTTAATTGGAATGTAAAGTCAGAAAGTGAAGCTAATTCACATTGTTTCTGCATTAAGTGAAGAAAGGAAGGGAAGTTATACTCTTAGCATAAAAAGAAAACACTCATAGGAAGGGAAAAGCATTCAAGACCATAAAACTCTTGGGCACCAGGAGTAGATGTAATTAATACGCAGGGGAGCGGCCACGCTCGTGCTGCCCTCGGTGCAGGAGGTTCAAAGCTCCCGAGGATGTGCACTGTATTCAGCTTTGTGGGTAAGCTGACCTAAATTGATGTGGATTGATCGGAGCATGGACTCCCGACTGCTCCCCTCCGCAGCCTCCCCCCATCGAGCCGCCGTCTCCAGACAGATCTGCGGGTGCCTTACTACCGAGCCTCACATCATCTATCTATCTATGGGCTTTTAATTTCTCTTCTCCCTTTGTATGTCCTCATGTCGAGAGACGCCCTTTGTTGTGGAGAGGCTGTAGATGTTGGTTTTTATTCCTTTTCACCCTCTCGAATCACAGTGCCCACATGCACAGATACAGCAGACACTTCCAAACACGGAGGAGAACCCTGAGCTCCTGCAGGGCTTTGTTTGTGTGCAGCCCCGCTCTCATTCATACAGTGGATCTACAGCGTTTCAATGCACGTGCTTCGACAGCTTCTAAAGGATTTGATTATTTGCCTTCAGTTGCAGATGTTTCAAATGCTGCACGTCTGTGGTGCATCCCCCCCCCCCTCCTCGCGTGTCAGGCAGCAGAATACTGATTGATGATCAATCATGCATTAGCAGCCTTCACACAAGCGCAAGAGAAGGGGAGGAAAAAAAATCCATCTCACCCAGCACTGCAATGTGCAGAACTCACAATATGCTCCAGCGTCTCGCAGCCACACGCTTTGACAAGTTTTCTTGCTCTCATCCCCGTGGAGGGCGTTTCTAGATGTTTCATTTTGTTTTTTACAACAACAGCTTCATTCACATACAGGTTTTGAGATATTTTTGCCACGACAGATGTTCATCTCTGATTTTTTCACATAGTTTTTAATTGCTAACAGTCATATCAGTATTGTAAGAAAGACCTACCTTCCTTTCATTTACAAATCAAAACCATGAAGGTATCCCTTTGTGTTTAAGCTCATTGCTGAAATTCATTTTCTCGCCTTTGGAATTTTCAGCTGAAAAGATTTGCACACTTATTAAAAAAGAAGAAAAAACAAAACACATCAGTCAACATCGTATAACTAAAGGATTAGCTCTCAGTAATCTCAACACTGATTTTAATTTAACAATATGATAGACAGATACACAAAAGAAGTCTTTTCCCTTTTGTGTTTTCTCACAGATTTGAGCTCAATTTGCACAGTTAGGGGATTCTCAGGCAGCGAGCCAGGCTCCGCAGTGCTGGGTGGAACATATTACCAACCTGTAACACCACAATCATTTTCATTTGCAATTACGGTTACTCCTCCAGCATTTTTGCTAACATTTATATAGGAATCAGTGTAGCAGTCCTGCTTTGCATGCATGTAGCAGTCATCTCATCACATGTTGGAAACAGAGCTGATGTGTTGTGGTCAGTCTGCAGGGCTCTGAGCCTCGTTGTCGCCCTCGCATTTTACTGTTTTGGTCCCTTCGAGCTGGTTCTCTGCCGCTTTTTGTCGACTTATGGGTTTCATTCCATCATAGGAAATGAAAGAGTTCCCATGTACATTTTCTATTTAGGTAGAAGGCTGTTATACTGATATGTGAACATACGGATGCTTTATTGCTCATAATGTAAGAAGCGGAGGAGGAAATCATTTTATCGAGGGAGTCATAAAGAGTCGAACGTTTTAGATTTAAGTAGCAACCTCTGTGCAGTGCGTTGGTTTTTTTCAGTAGCACCCCATAATGTGGCTGAACTGAGGTGCAGCGTGACGATTGGAAAAAAAAAAAAAAAACACTACTGCAGAAAACACTACAATGATTTGCCCTTTTTATGAGAATGAAGCCTAGAAAAATTTTCTTAATGGAAACATTTTTCCTCTCGGAATTGCGCTTCCATATCTAAAAAAGAGCTATATTCATTTAAGAGCAGTAATGGTTAAATCTTAAAAACGACCCTTGGGTTGAGAGAGGAGTTAAAGAAGCCATCTTTAGCAAGCTCAAACTCCTTTTTAAAGAAGTCCCCAGAACACCATTTGTGCCTTATTTCCAATTCAATGTGAGATAACTCTGCACCAATCAGGTGACTCTATTGACAGATGGACTGATGTTGTCTTCTTTCACTGCAGTCCTCCCATCATCTGCAGGTTGTCGGGTGTTGGAGCCTTGGAAACCAGACTAGAATTTTCCAATGAATAAAAACTCCAAATTATGAACTGTTATGCTGTGAAGACTCACAGATCAGTGGCTGCACACACCGGCAAACATTAGTCAAAAGAGGGAGGGAAAGCGTTCCATCTTGCTATAGTGTACCACAGGGCGGAGGTGGGTGGATGCTCCGTTTGGACTGGTCAGTCAGTACATATAGATGCTTCAGGAGTGACTGTGGCTCATCTGGTGAAGTATAATGTCTTTCAGTTCAAGTGCTGGTGGTTTGATCCTCCATCCCGCTCTGTCAAAGTGCCTTTGAGCACACCACGTTCCTTTCACTGCAGGTGAAGCGTTTTGAATGGCAGCCGGTTCTTTCAGTGTGCGGGTCTGTGCATGAAGCAGCGAGTGTGACAAATATAAAGTGAAAAATCAAGGAGGTTTATGTTCAGTCCCCCAGAGATTCTCAAATCCTAAAATCCTCAAGTCTCTCAGAACTGTTGGAGAGTTTCAGATGAAAGGTGAAATGTCTTCAAACCTCAAGATACAATTAGATGCACCCTGGTCTTATTGCTTCTCCCTACATGTAGAGGCTGATACACTATGCAATGATCATTCCCCCTCACATTTTTTTCCTTTCTTTTCTTGATAATTTCCTCCATTGGCCACCAATGACTGCATGGTAAACACAACCAAACAACAAACCCTCCTGCTGAAATGTTAAGTGTTTTTCTTTGTTGCTCATTTTGTTTCGGTGATAGTGAAACGTAACACGCTTTATACTGGGTCTTAATTCAATCAGGTCTCACTGACAGGCAGTTTAGAATTGTCTGTTCTTTGGTATGTGGGATGAGAAAACTGAAACGAGCACAGCAAGAACATGCAAACTTCCCACAGGGGTGGAACGTAGCCCGTGTTTTCTTCTCATTGATACCAGCGTGGTGAAGAACATGTCGCCACCTGACCTGTGGATTTGTCACTGCTGGCTAAACCTGCAGGAAACTGACAAATGTTTGAAAACATGCTTAAAAAGCCGAGAATGCTAAATATGCAAGGAAATGATTTGATCCAGAGCAACATGATGACAAGCTTCAACCAGTGGGACTCTCACAGATAAGCAGCGTTTCTGCATGATCGGTCAGTTGATGGTGAAATGGTGAGAGTAATGAGAAATTCAAACTGAGAGGGAATGAAGCTCGAGCTGGGAGCTTCAGCGAAAAATGATACTATTACTTGTTGTCTTTTTTATTTGTTTTGTAGTGAAACAATGCAAGTTGTTTACACCTCTGGATGTGTGCCAGCTCCAATCCTTAGTAAGTCTGCTTAAAGCTTAAATAATAAACTGTCTCCGTGAGCAGCAAGTGTAACAGAGAGCAAATCATCATCATTGGTGAAGCTCAATCTGTTCAGTTTGGTTTTTTTGTTTTTGCATTTTTGAGTTTTTATTCAGCGGCTGTGTTTGTCAGCTTCCCCCTGAGTTCAGTCTGATGTTTCTGGAAGTCAAAAAAGATTCAAACACAGGTGATTTTCAGCCAGCGGTGCATTAACGTGATCTCAGATCACCTTTATTTCCAAAACTCCAGCTCGTTGCTTTCACTTTGAAGACTCAAAAGATTGAGGAAAATCTTTTCAGAAGTTGTGCTGTTCTCGCTGCAGGAATAATCTGCGGCACCCGTGTTAACTTTAATCGATACACAGAAGATAATCTAGTCTTCTGAAAAGATAAGACAACATAAAACAAGATGGGATTTTAATGATGCTGAAGGGAAAGTAGGTCACGGCTGTGGCAAAGTGAGATTTTGAAGAAAGTGTAATAACTGGAACATAGTGGAGATTGGAGATAAAGATAACAGCCTTTATCGTCATTAATCAAACTGACATTATCAGCTTAAAACAGTTTTTACCCATAAGGACGGCTTTCCTTAATTGTAAGACCCAGTATGGGAGACCGAGGGCAGCTTCAGCGCTTTTTAATTTCTTAATTTAGAAATCACCTGATTCAGTCTGAACACGCTCAGCGTAGTTTTCATTTTCACGTGTTATCAAGCTGAATCGAGACGTTTTAAAACATCGGTTGGGATCAGTTTCCCCAACTTGGAGCAGAGTTGGAATCAAATAGAGACGACAGATGAATGAATTAAATCGAGTGAGTTTTGCGCCTGCAATTTATTTGTTTGCATTTGCTGCTTTTTAACATAAATTACAACCAACATCTATGTTTACTTTGTGGTTCTCTATATATGTTGGTTTCTTTACATAGGTTTGGTTCAAGAAAAATATTTAGATCAGAGCACGTCTTCCTCTTAAGAACTTCCACTGCACTTCAGTGACTGAAACAAACAGACCCCCCTCAGTTCTGGCAGCAAAGCTAATATGGAACAGTGACGCTACAGCAGTATGACAATCTATTAGAAGTGAAGTTATTGGTCAAATGTTGTAAATTAAATGTAAAGGAGTGTTCATGTGTAAATGGTGACTTTCCTTTGCTCCAGATATGCGCCTCTCAGTGGCTAACCTACATCCAAACACATGCCTCCATGGTGTGGGAAGCAGTATTCGAGCATTTCCTCTATATGAGCGCTGCAGCCGCTGAGGGCTGAGATCATGCCAGGAGCCTGGCAGCTGTCTGGCTCTGCCGTTTGGCAGATTTCTGCCCGTTCTGAATGTATCCAAGGCTGATGAGTGTCAACAGCTTGAGCCGGCACACGCAGCACAGCCAAGGCCAACAACATGACTAATAGGACATATTAAAGACTGTGTAGGATTCAGGTGTGATTCACATGCAAGCTCATGGCACATCCTGCAGTCCTCTGATGCCGGGCTTAGCTTTGTCAGTGTCTCTTGCTGTCGTCTTCTGTTTTCTCATGTGCAAGAAAAATGTTCAATCGCGGCGTTGTTGGTTCGTGTCTTTGTGTAGGAGAAGAAGAACGCGTCTGTAATTCAAAATCCCAATTACATCGCAGTTGCATCAGGCAGTATTTGTAATTCAGTATGGATATATGTCCATACTGAAGTCAAGTTTTTTATCTTTCAATCGGGTGATTTTTTTTCCCCCCCTCAATTCAATCATTATAAATCACCACATTGCCGATTAACACACATCTGTCTACAAAACACTGCAGCCTCTGTCTTCTTTTCAACTGATCTACTCAAAGATACAAGAAAATTATTTAGGGGCATCTTTGCAAAGTGTCAAGCCCGAGCCAGCAGCCTGCGTCTTCAGGATTCTCTTTCAACAGTGTTGGGTGAACATGGCATACATTAACATGTGAGTACAGCAGGAGGGCTCGCAGACGAACACACTCTCTCTCTACATGGCGAGCGTGCGTCTGCTGGGCTAATTGAGCAGTTCAGAGGGAAGAATTTAAAATGCAGGAGCATAATAAGCTCATTGTGTCTCTTCTTATGAAACTCCTTTCGATAAAACCCCTTTTAGCGAAGCGCTGCAAGATGTTCTAGTATACTGCGAGTGAGACACTGGATCAATGGAACAGAGCCAGAAAACTGTTGATTTCAAAGACCTGAGCCCAGGTCTGAAAATGTTGTACAAGTAACATTTGCAAGGTTTTATGTTGACTCAGTTGAAATATTTCAAAGCTTTTCGTAGCACTTGGATTGGTGCAGTGATGCTTGGATCTCTCCTCTCTTTTATTCTGTGTGTCTGTCACTCTTTATTCGTTGCTCTCGGTACATTTCGCAAATTCTGGTGTCGTTGAAGATTTATTTTTTTCATAAACTCTGCACTTGCTTTCCAAATTGGATTTGTTTGCACAGAGGGAAAAACAACAATATAAGAAATTCAGTGTCAATGGAGCATGCATTATTTTGCCATAAATGTAAGTAAGCATGCACATATTGCACTGGGGTTTTCAATATATTCAGCAAGAAAGGGAATCTCTCCAGCAACACATCAGCAGTTATTCTTTACATTATTTGTTGGCTTGTCCTGTTCACATATCTTCTGTGAAGGTAAACTGGGCTTCTTTCACCCACTGGCTACTTTGTTTTTTTTTATAGGAAGTAGATCAGTGCTGATGGATCTGCATAAGCAGTTTTCATTTGCTAATTTACTACATATCTGACTGTCATTTATTTCATGATATCCATAAAATCAAACATTCAGCATCAGGATGATTATATTCTCCCTCAGAAGGCAGTTCTGTCCACTTATGATTGTATTGCTCCCTTTAAAGAAGTTGTGTTTTGGTTCTCTAACACCTCTGATGTGTCAAAACACCTGGTGATAACTGTCTCTGCTTGGTGCATTTGCTTTAAAACACCTGTTTCTGGCAGGAAGTGTTTCTTTGAGTGGTCGGACAGAAACTCACCCTCTCAAGTTTCCTGACAACTTTAAGAAATCAGCTTTAAAAGCAGCGCAAACGACGGCTGCATGACACAGGCTGTGAAAGTGCAATTGCTTCAAATACTCATTTGTTGGATTTACTGCATATTAAATCCAACAAGTGACAGTTTGCACATTAAATGTTACAAGTTGTAATCAGCCCTCTTTACCTTGAATTATCACACTGATAATCAAAAGAGAAAAAGTGATCAATCAGCATAAATGCCTTCATGGATGATCCTTTGGTATATAGTTGAAAAAGTTGGTGTAACGTTAAAACTAATACTCTAATTCTACATCTGCTTCATCCTACATGTGTATGATAGTTTGGGTATGTCCAAACGTTTCCCAACTACTGAAACATTGAATAAAAGAATAATAAAGAAGAAGTCTTTCTTCACTCCGCTGCTACTGTTCAGATGCCCTCTGGCATGAGGCTTTTCTCAGAGCTACTAACAGTCAGTCGGGTGTGTGTGTAAGTGTTGGTCAGTTGTTGCACGTGTGAATGTGTCTTACCCTTTATACTCCCGCAAACAACTGATAACTGTAAAAAGAAAGAAAAAAGAAGAGAAAATCCTCTTGTTCTGGATGTTGAAGAGTTTACTTGATTCTCAGAATGATACAATGATAATTTGCGTTTGGTGCCTAGAAACTATAAATAAACACTTTAATGTTTAATCAGAAAAACTCCAGTTGGAGTGAGTTGAGGTTAAGTTTACAATCCAGTCAATAAGCAGGAGCTGCCGGGTTTGCCACTGTGCATTTTTTGTGCCTTCAAAGAAGTGAGCTCTGCGCCTCGCTGTAGTTTCTTTACAAGCATTTCTTCCAGATGAGTTTGAGACAGAAAGTCGAGCCAAGCTGTGTCCAGAATTGGAAACGAACCAACAATGCATTGATGATTAATCAAACTATCAAAGATTGATGGGTTTTTCTCTCCATTGTGTTTTGTGATGTTCTCCGTAATTACTTTATTAAACTTATAATTTAATGGAAACTTTCATGAATTAAGTTGCCATAAGTGGTAACTTTGTTTGAAAACTCTTCGTTCAGGCGTGTTTTTGGACTTCTAGTAGAACCTGGAGAGAACGCATGTGTAAACAGACGAGAACGTTGCATTAAAAGTTCATAGAGAGAAACAAACGCTTTCTCCCAGGACTCGCTTGAAAAAGAGGTTTTTAATCTCAACGGGACTTTTCTAGCTAAATAAAGGTTAAATGAAAAAAAAAAAATCACTCTGATGTTATCAACAATAAACTTTATAGACTACAGTGCGCCACATTTAAGGCGCTATGACCAACCAAACCCTCCCTGCAAGCTTCCGGTGCACAGACCAAAACTGCACCCGAGGAGAACGCCGGTCGCTGCAATGTCTTCATTACCATTTTATTTTCTTGGCATTTCAGTCCAGTTGGAACATTTGGACTTTGACCATTATGTCCAATTCATTCAGAAATTGCTTTTCAAGGCCGGGAGTGTTCATATACTGTAAAAAGCAGTTCATTGTAGACTCACATGCACTGTTTGCCCTTTCGTGTCTCTGCCCTCTCACAGTACATACACCTCCTGACCGTTCACTCTCATACATATGCAGATCACATTTTGTTCCCCATTGTGCTCTCTCTCTCTTTCTCTCTCTCTGTATGTATTTTCCATTTAACTAACCCTCCATTCATCTCTCAGTTCATCTTCTATACCTTCATCTTTCTTTCTGTTTCCTTATTCTGCTTGTTCTTATCATTTATTCTCCACAGTCCTGCTCTGGCCTGGTCCTCGGAGCCCTCCAACACTCCCCCATCATACTTGCATGCTGCGACTCGTTCCTCTGTCTGTGTTGAATCTTGGAAAAACAAGTAAATTTGTGCGAGATGGAAACCAGTCTTCCAAAGTTTGTCCCAGAGGAAATGACCTGACCCGCATTCTCCACTCTCTCTCTCCTTTCTGCTGATTTATTAAAGCTATAAAGCTGCACCATGTCTGCCTGAATTTCATATTCAGCACAGGAAGCATTCATGTACTCAACAGGCACTTGTTTGAGGGCAGTTTGATTTGACTTGATGTTGCCTTTCATTTCCTCAATTGTTCAGTGGTTTTTGCTTCTGCATCACAGACAGAATGCTCCTGGTTCGAGCCTGATGATGATTACTTCATGTGTGGAGTTTACATGTTCTCCCTGTGTGTGCATATGCTGTCTGAAGCCAAAGACGTGCTTATTGGGTCATTGGTGACTTTAGTTAATTGAAGGTAAAATTTTCAGAGAGCGTAGGTGGAAATTTGAAACACTGTATCTGTCAAATACACCTTCATGAAAACTTGTAGGGAAGAAATAAAAATACACTCTAGTGTCAGTTACAGTGGGTTTTAAAGGTGCTGTAGGCAGGATTTTGCTAGTCAGTGCTAATTTTTCTGTGTTTTCTTTGGATTAAATGTTAGAGTATCCATTGATGATCCTTTAGGAGTGTAGCATAATTGCACTACCGCGAGGGCGCAGCGTTTCCATCTGTCTCTTTTCAGAGCTGAAAAGAAATCTCACAGCTCCAGGTATCTTTGACCAATCAGAAGAGCCCATGAGGCTCTAACCGTGATTGGTCGAGGGGCGTTCGTCGCACGTTCTTGTGGGAGGGGCTTAACTTGCGTAAGGGCGTGATGTCAGAGAAAACAGGACAGGATTGGCTGTGCTGGGTTTCAAATGGCCATCTTAGATAGGTCAAATCGCCATCTTTCTTAGGTAACCCTAAGCAAGATGGCGGAGATGCTGAATCCTGCCTACAGCACCTTTAAGTAGCAAAACGGACTTTTGGTATTTACTGTTTTTGTAAGGAGATGCAGCATTTCAGTCTGTCAGAGGTCAAAGTGCTTCACAGGTGAAACGCTACGCCTGGATTCAGCTCCGGAGATGCTTGGAGATGGGTGCACATGTAATGAAAGCATGTACGACTGGAAGCTGTTATAGCTGCAAAAGAGGCAACTGCAAATTGAAATGAATGGATTTGAATGAAATGGCTTTTGCAGTCACTGTTTGTATAATGTCAGGAATCTGGATCTGCTAAAGGTACCAAGCCGACACCGACACAGCAGCAGTGTGATAAAGCTGCAGTGGCAGCGGTCAACCTTTTAATCATGGTGTGTCTCTGCTCTGTAGTAAACGGTGTTTGGGGTGAAATTCAGGAAACTGAACAGCAGAAACTGACCATAGAAAAACAAAGAAAAGGTCAGGCCTCATTCTGTAACAGTGCAAAGTTTCCTCGAAGATATGTGTGACTCTGTGTTCGGCCTGCTTTTTTGTACTGATTGTAAACTGTGATGGGATGTAGCTCAACGCTGATGAAGCAGGTTTAGAACATGGCAAGACGGATGTGACTTATGAATTCCAGACACCAGTAAATTTGGACAGATGGCAAAAGGGCAAGAGCTGCAGTGGTGTAGTGGTCAGTCCTTTGACCTCATATCAAGGTTGTCCTGGTTTCATTTCAACGGGTTTTCTTTTCGGATATTTTCCCTGCAGATGGGCGTCGATGGATTTCCTTTAACAGTTCCTAAAATAGCAAATATTCCACTCATGGATTTGCTGAAAGGCAAGCTACTGATTTTATGTTCTGACATTTGTGGAAATGAAGAAAGCCTGTGGAGAAAACTCCAATCAAAGGCTCAAGTGGGCCGTGTTCGCCGAAAGAGAGACTCCAGCCCCAAAGATCTGCACGAAAAACATTTAGAAGCTACATTCTAAGAACGGCAATGTCCCTTTCTGGGACTGGACCCTCTACTCATTGGCCAACAGACCCAATTTTAGGGAAATTAAATATTTTGTTTTATCAAATATATAAATCTAAATCGACAGATTTTTTTTATGTTGTTTATTGATGTAACTGTCAAGCTAAATACTGTTAATAGATTCCAAGAATGAACTCCTTAAGATAACGTCTTGCCTTAAATATTAAAAAAGTTTTCTTTTTCCTTTTAATTCGATCAACCTTCACCTTTCATTGGGATGTTTTACTATTCCTGACAATGTGCATGCTTTCATGAGGAATTCAAACAGCATTTTTGGTGAATGTTTGGCTTCTTACCCACAGAAATTTCCTTGTATTTATGGAGTTACTGAGTGTCTGAGCAGGAGCAATAAATATAAAGATGAGTGGGTGTAGTGTGTCATTTATTTACATTGTTTACTGGAGAATGAACCTTGAGAACGGCTGCATAAATCAGGCATCCCACAGGAGATAACACATAAATGCATACTCTATGCAACACAAAGAAAAACGAGCCTCTGCTTGAAAGCGTGCTGGTAGAAAAGGTCTGATGGGAGTTCTGAAGTCCTTCTCCTCTGTCTTTCCTCCTCAGGGTCTCCTCTCCTCATCAGGTGAAGCATTGTGAGCCGCCGGGCCCCTCCCCCAGCCACCGCCTTCCCTCCTCTCCCAGTCCCCTCCCTCCCCCCGAGAGACTTTCACCCTCCAGTCCCGACTCCCCGGATCCCTCCTGGCCTCACCTGCCAAACCCCATCCGACAGCTGCCACTGGCCCTCCCTTTACCCCATGGTGGCCCCAAGGCCCGCCCTCTCACTGCTGTTGGCTGTCCTGGCCTGCTCGGGGCCCGTGCGCCCCTCGCCCCCCCTGCTGCTCCGGCCCCGGGAGAGAGAGAGGGACTCGGGTGGTGTCAACATTGCCGTGGTCCACTCGGGCTCCTCCCTGCTCCCGGAGACGGCGGTGGTGGGAGGTGCGGGGGTGGGCGAGCCTGGGCTGGGCCTTGGTCCCGGAAACGGTCCAGGAGGGGGAGGAGGCGGCGCAGGAGGGGCAGCAGGAGGCGGGGCCGGAGGAGGAAGGGGGGTGACGGACACAGCTTCACTGGCAGGAGTGGCTGCCATGGCCGCTTTCTCCTCCTCCTCCTCATCTTACCTGTCGCTGGCGGCGCTGGTGGGGGAGACGGTGATGACGCCCTCGGGTCAGGCCAACGTCATCTACCTGGCCGTGAACGAGAGCAGCCCGGGCACCCTGCTGCTGCAGCTGTGTGAGCTGCTGGCCACCACACCACTGCAGGTTCGTCCAAACTTAAAGGGAATTAAATAAATCATTTTCCAAGTTGGTCCATAGCATGTACATTTAGAATTATAAGCACTCAGCAAATTGTACCGAACAATCTATCAAAGTCATCTGTAGATTTATTTATCATGCGTTATGGGATTTTTTTCTACAGCCACCTTGAAATCCCTCCAGCTATCAAGACTGGCAATCACAGTGGATTATTCAACTAAATAGACACAGTTGAGTCCACCACTAACTCTCCCCACTGGTGCAGATGGGTGAACAGGTTTAGTCTGTATTTGGGAAATTCTTGGCATCTTTGGTATTTCTGGCACACTGCCGTGTTTTCCAACTCTTGGCTCATTTTCCAGATGACTAACTTTCTTCTCAGGCCGGCTGAAGGTTTTCCTATCTTTCCCTTTTGTATATTATTTTCACATCGAGTTTGTTGACAGCCTCTCTCTTTATACTGAATAATCCCTAAAAGTAATTCACTGAATCACTGAAAGTTATCATCCTGAACTATCACGTCAAGATGGAAAAAAAAAATCCATTATATCCCAGTCATGGCAACTTTATTCATCTATAGATGACTTCTAAATTTGTATCGAAACCTTTATTATTTCTCAGAAAAAAAAACTGTACTTTCTACAACCGAACTGTTTCCTTTATGTATATCTCAGAAGGTTTTTGTCATTCTTTGCTAAATTCATTCTTCATTTATGTACATCATACTACATACGAGCTGTTATCTACTCTTGTAGCCCGTCTAATTTCTATAACCCAGAGTTATTTTAATGATATATTGTAGGAACTCTAATAGAACTATTCTGTGCTCTAAAAATCCCAAATTTAGTGAGTCATTTATTTACTTCATTATATGCTGAGACATACCTGAAATTCTTGTAATTATTTGATATTACAGTATGATGCAGGATCCTCGTTTTCTTTTTATTTTCCCCAGAATTTTTTTTTTTTAGCATGAAGTAATCCACAATATACACAACAGAGCAAAACTCTTCATTATTAGTGGTTTTTAGTCTTTTTTTCATTTGCAGTTTTCTTTTTTGCATTACTTCTGATACATGAGCAGCTTCGCATAAAAGCACACAAAGAAATACCAGCAACTCCACAGGGCACGTTTAATGTGTTTTAGGGTGCTTTTTTTTCCTGCAATAGCATGATAATGATCCTTATTACAGCATGTACAAAGTATGCTTCATCGCAGGTGCTTACACAATTATGACAGTAATCCATAATGAGAATCCAACAAATCGAAATTGCCGAGTAAATCAGCTAAATTGGGATAATGGTTGCAGGTTTCTGAACACGCTCCCCTCAAAAAGCATTTATTTGGTTGCACATTAACCAAAGGTGTGCACGGAGGACAAAAGGAGAAGTGTAATTTCAGACATCTGCACACGTGGCCACTCGCCAGAAGTTGTCATTGTCAGGAAGCCGCTGCGAGCGATGCTCTTCAGCCTCTGTCACATTCATTCAGTTATTTTATTCATCCGTATTCATTGTGCTGTGTGTTCATCTATTCACCCATTCATTCATAGCATGACTCTCGCGGATGGGAGCTGATCTGAGCTGCCTGTGATCACACAGACGGAGGTAATAAACATGCTGCATGCTTTACTGTTGATTCATTTGGCATTTATTAATCCGTTTGTTCCATCCATAGCGAGCACACAGTGTTCATCCAGTCTGCTCTGAGCTCCGTTTGTTTGAGAGAAATAAATATTTTATGTCAAACTTCCATCCAGTATGATACTAACCCTTTCCAGTAACCGTTGCTTTCTTATTTCCAGGTTCTGTCACTCGCCCATTTACATATCAAATGCTTCCCTGTGTGAATTGAGCTGTCAGCTGTACTTAGCTTCAATTTGCTCCCCTGAATCGCTACAAGAAAACAAGCGCTAAGTCATCAAGCCCGCCTCGAATCAAGATTGCACCACCTTCGTATCATCACATGAACTAATGGCGATCGCAAACACTTTCATGCCTTTTTCCTGAAAGTATTAGCAGGGTGACAGGTCGGTCTTCAGCGCTACACACACACACGCACACACACACACAAAGCAAAACTTCTCCAAAACTTCACTTTTTGCAGCGGCAGTTCAGCTGTTGCGTTCAGGGTGAATGCAACAGCTGCAGCTGTTAGTGAGCCACGTCGTCGGAGCTGAGGTGGCCCATAAGCCAGGAGCTTATCTGTTGTTTCTGAGGTGTAGAGCAGCTTAAGCTGTGCAGGAACAACATGCACAGTTCTCCTGACAGGACGCCAGTCCACTGCATGGGCTTAACTCCGATTTCATCTTCAAATATTGATCGGCAAGCAGCGCCCAGTGAAAAGTTTTATGTTTTTTTTAAAAAAAACTCAAATGGCAGTTTCATGTCTTTATTAACTCTGGAACTCTTGGAAGAGATCTGCTTTTCAAAACACATAAAAAAAAACTGAGTTTCAGCTGTTACCTTGAACAATTACAGAAGCATTTAAATATTTTTTGTCTAATTTGTTTTGCTGTAATAATAATAATTTGATAAATAAGAATGACGCAGGTTGTAATTTTAATTAGTAAAATCCTGCATCTCGGTGAGGTTGAGCTGATGTTTTTTTTCCCTCCAGTGCTCAGGTAAACAGTGCAGCTCCTCCATCTTCCTTCCAGGGTTTGGTGTTTGAGGAGGAGAGGCCGCCGCCTCCGAACCGCGCTCCTCTCGCCCCGATGCTGGAGTTCGTCTCCGCCCAGACGGGGGTCCCTGTGGTCGCCGTCGGCGGAGGGGCCAGCCTGGGACGGGAGCCACAGGTAGAGATGCTTTCCTGGTATTTCATCATGAATCTGCAGCAGAAGATAAAACACTAGTAGGTCGACTGCATGTTGAACTATGTAGATTTTTTTTGTGTTGGCTCGTAACTAGAAATTTGAGGTTTGAATCCCTAAATATTCTCTGTAAAACCTTTTTTTCCAAGTCAAGCACACAGATCACGATCTGCTGTGCCAAAAGAGGATCATCAGCATCCATTTACAAAAGAATTAATTAGTAGAGCTGAAGAGTCATGTTACACCTTGCACACCGATTCAAGATACATTTTCTCATACTTGTCAGGTTGCAATCTGTACACGGATTTATCTGATTAGGAAAAAACCCAATGCTGTTACAAGGTGTAACAGCATGCAGAGATCACTGGGGGCAGGATGCAGTCGCATCAGCCAGAATGCATGCAGAGGTGATCAAGTGCCCCCTGCGATGGGATCCCCGAAGGTGTAAGCATCGTTCAGAAACTCTCAACATGTCACTGAGCAGTATATTGTAAATTGATAGTTTAGGTGAAATTGACAAAAACAAAATTGTAATTGTAAAAAATGTATCTATTTCCTGTTAATTTTCCTGTTAATTAATTATTTATAGATTTTACCGATGTCACTTATGAGGTGATGCTTATAGTGGTTCTTGAATAATTTCGACAGTTTAACACAATTGTTCGAATAAGAGTTGATCTGCTCGGTCAGACCAAACCAGAAAATGACAGACAAAGAAGCTGAAATGTAAAAAGAGCAACACTGAAGTGTCATGTGATCGGCGGCTCGTGGATTTCTTCTGCAGTGATTTGGTCCATTGTTCATGTAAAAATATCAATTGCAGCAGCTTTTAAACCAGCAGGAGACCACCATGAGCCAGCCACAGGAATCAAGGTGACGCTGTTCCAGGAAATGTTTAGCCTCCCGTATTTACCCCACGTGGCGCTCTCAGCACACCAACAGAGCTGGCACCAAAATTTACATTCCAGTCTTTTGAGTTGACAAATTCTCCAGGCCTCCGAGTAATATGGATATAATGCTCTTTATCTGAACCGGAGCGCTGCCTGTCTGAGGAAATGGAGCTGAGCGCCTGAATAAGCTGCGGTGTTTGTTCTCGCAGAGCCTCCTGGAGGATGCGTTTATTTGCTTAAACGTTCAGTGTTTTTCTGAGAACGAGCTGGTCTCACCTCATCAGCGAGCCGCGGTGAAGACGAAGGAAAATTAAAATTTTGTCAGAATTGCTCCAGTTCTGTCACTGCTCGCTAAGCTCATCAGCGTCTGAACCGCTCCTCCTCGCCGAGCGGAGGAGACGCGCCGCGGATCGGAGCTTATTTTGCACCGGCTTCATCAACAACGCCGCAGTCCTGTGCAATCACGATCACGCATCAGAGGAGAAGGTGCATTAGCGTTTGTTTCTTGGCGAGAAATTATGAATCCGCTAATCACGGCGGCCGACGTGTCACCTTGTCGCTGCAGCCCGCCGTCGTGCGCTCATTATTGGACCGTGTCGTCTCTGCAGTCGGTTAATCAGGTTCCATCGACGGATGTTGGCGATAAGTAGATCAAGCTTAGCAAGGCAGGTTAGCATGACAGGTGTGATATTTAATAAGCAGGCTAGTTTGTTTAAAGTGCATCATCTTGACAGTGTAACAAGGTTATTGTGATTTCTACACTAATGTAACATCGGCTCCACTAACGGTTAATTTAACACACTCAGCTTGACTCTGAACTGTCAGCCTTCTGCAGATGATTCAGTATCAAAAGCAGCTTTGTTTTCAAGTGGGAGGAGAGGATGCTGAAATAAAGACATACTTTTACACTTGATTCATTACATCCTCATTGATTTCTACTCTCATTTTCATGAACATGTGTTGCATCAATTTATAAGTCATTTTATTTCCCTCCGAATATCTGTTGGAATACCTGTTGGAGGTAGTGGATATATTAATATAATCATATAAGAATATTCCGTCAAAAACAGTGAATGTTTCTGTTCTCTCTCCTTCATGATATTTACTGTCTGTTGAGCATTGATGGCTCAAACTAACCCGAGGCGTGGTTTGAAAGAAAAATATGAAGTTACTGTCTATAATATTTAACTTGTTCGATCGCCAAAGCCTCAAACTGTGTGTAAAATATCAAGTGAACGCAGCAATTTTTAATTCTCATGGAACCATTTTCCCTCAAAATCAAACAAACGCACCATTCCATTTGCTTAAAAGTAATGACCTTGTATTTCATCAGCAATATTACTTAATTTTTTACTACATCGGGGAAATTATTTGTGAATTATCTCTACAGTTTTTAGCTCATTAGTTAACAGCTTCACTTAAAAAGAAAATCTCAGTCTTGTCACTAACCTTCTGCTAATTAAGCTCGTGAGGTTAAATACATAAATTTGAATCTTGAATTCACGCTCATCAGCTAGTTTTAAAGTGTAAAATGTGCCCCTGAATGAGCTGAAAGCTGCTGGTTACATATCCAAAGATTCTGACTTTATTACAAATTTCGATCACTGGGAAGTCTTTTGTTGATGGACTTCCTGCCTCTTCAGAAATCCCATCAACTTGAAGATATCCTTGGGCGCTACCTCCCTTCTGAATGTTCAGGGACTTGAGATCGAGTTTCTGGGCTACCGCGTCTCCTCTCGCGGGGTGGTTCCTTTGCCTGCTAAGGTGGAGGTGATCGTCACTTTTCCTCATCCTCGCACCATCAAGTCGCTGCAGGAGTTTTTAGTTATGGTGAACTTTTACAGCCGCTTCATCAAGCACGCAGCTCATTTGACGCGCCCCCTGTACGAAGCTTTGAAGGGCGGAAAAGTTAAACAGGACGTGGACTGGTCCCCGGAGAGGATCCTGGCATTTCAGAAGGCCACTCTTCCAACACCGCCATGTTGGCGCATCCATCACCTGCAGCGTCGGTCGCGCTCACGACTGATGCCTCAGACTGCACAGTGGTTGCGGTCTGTGAACAGTGGGTGGACGGAGCCTGGCAGCCTCTGGCATTTTTCAGTAAACAGCTGCATGATAACGAGAGGAACTACAGCACGTTTGACCGAGAAATTTTGGCCCTTCTCCTCGCTGTACGCAACTTACAGTTCCTGCTGGAGGGACGGCAGTTTGCATTTGTAGATCACAAACCCCTCACCTTTCCATTGAAACCAGACGACATTTTGTCCTAGTTCCGGCTCATCTCCTGCTCCTATGTCCCAAGGACACTGATGGCAGCTAAGTTTGTCTTCGTTCACCACGGTGCTCACCGGGCCCCGCTGAAGCCTCCTTGTGATGGCCCGTTCTGTGTCCTGGACGCCAAGCCCAAGAACTTTTTTTTGGACTTTGGCGAGAAGAAGGTCCGGGTTTCAGTGGATCGCTTGAAGCCTGCACACATTCTGCCGGACGAGCCGGTGGAGGTGGCACAGCTTCCAAGGTGGAGGTGTCCCCCCAAATCAGCTGCTGCCACGGTGCCAGCAGGTCCTGCACCTGCTCCTGTGGAGGTGCAGTCGTTTTGGCCGTGTGATTAGGCCTCCTGTGTGGACTATAGATAATTATTGATGGCGCTTTTTCATTTTTTGTTCTTCCTTGGGGCGCCAGCTCCCTTCTGAATGTTTGGGGGGGGGTGGGGGGGCGACTGTGTAGTGTCTGTGTATTAGGGAATTCTCATATTAGAAGGGGCGGGGCTTGGGACGGTGGGATTAAAAAGGAGAGAAGAGTAGACCTCACTCGATCCTACTCCTTCGTCCGTCTCCTCTTTCTGCGACCTCCACATTAGAATTTCTTAGTCCCTGTAAAAACGCTTTATTTTTGGATTTTCACAGCAAATGATGCCCATTTCCTTGGTGATAGAAGAAATTATGAAAACGTTTCGAGGCCACTAGTGGGTGCTGTTGTTTGCTTTTGTAATGAAA
This sequence comes from Salarias fasciatus, assembly GCF_902148845.1. Taxonomy (NCBI): domain Eukaryota; kingdom Metazoa; phylum Chordata; class Actinopteri; order Blenniiformes; family Blenniidae; genus Salarias; species Salarias fasciatus. Next base: position 8,781,607 of record NC_043765.1, on the reverse strand, counting down.
TCACACACGTCTACAGACAACAACAACGCTGGCATTCGGATGGACAGAATGAAGTTGATTGATACGGGTGATTCAACATGTACAGCATGTCCTGTTAGTAAAATATGAGTTCATGTCATCTGAGAATTTTATCTTTCTGCTTTTATTTACATTCTGCACTGGTTTCCAGAGAGTTGTTTCCTTTTACATAAAGGAATATGCAGCATAAACAAACTAAATGAGGGAAACATGCAGGTAATCAGACGACTGAGTCGGCAAAAAAAAAAAAAAAACCTTGAATCTTCCAAGTTGATGTTTAATGCTAGAAATAGAGATTTGTGCTTAAAATGGATTATAAAATAAAGTCCAGTCCGTTTTGAATTTCCTCCGGGATGCTGAGTCATGCAAGCGTCCTCGTCCGTGCTGAGAATAAATCCAGCTTTTGTTCCGAAACACGACATCATCCATTCACGTTCCTGCTGCGTGCTCGCAGGACAAAGACCGGCCTCTCTTTTGGCTTCAGAGGGGTCACACGGGTGAGAACTGCGCTTTGACTCACTCTGAAAGTCCTGTGCTCCACATGCTCCCTCTCCGCTCGCTCTCAGCTGGGCTGAGGAAAGCAGACGAGCTTACATCATAAATCAGGCCGGCGGTTTGATATCTGACCCAGTTCAGCTCAGCATCACCTGAGGTGAGCGCCGCCGACGGGGGAGGGCGGCGCCGCTCCCCTGAAGTTCCCCTTTTGATCATCCACGTGTTCACACAGACGCACAGCCTTGATGAGTCGGTTAAACACATGTCCCCTGTCTCTTTGTTTAACGCAGAGTAGACATATTAATCAGTAAAAACTCTAATCCAGTGTTTGGATATCAGAACTTCAGCTCTTGCGTTCATTTATGTTCTTCCTCCTACATTTTTACATTTCATTTTGCAACCTTCAGTAACAAAAGAGATGTTTTGACAATTTCCACCAAAGAGAATTTACCAGAAAACAAAGCTCATAAATGCACATCTAGTCTCACTGTCCATACAAAAACTGAGCTGAAGGCTGCATTTTCGAAGTTTCATAATCATTCAGAATATAATATTTTTAAGCTATTTTAGATTTGATAACAATTTTTATAGGATTTTTCCATTTTTCAGACCCTGTTTCCACAACATTTTCAGACGAAAACTTAGAACATTTTCTGAATTTCAAGTTAACTCTTGAAAAATGCTTCAACTCACTCATTGGAAACGGGGAGAAAACACAACTTTTTGAAAATGCTCCTTGTTTTTCAAGCCATTGTTGAGTCACTTGGATGAGGTTGAGATTAGTTAACGCTGGCTGCATGATGTTTCCTGAAAATCCAAAATATCTCCACAGACAGTTTAGCTTTTTTCCCTTTGCTGATAAAAAATCATTAGGAGAAAAATATTAAATTATAGATAGATTTGTGAAAGCTTCAGGGAGCCACTGCAGAGGAGCTTCAGAGCGCTCCAGATTCTCTGGGTTTGGTTTGAACAGACTTGTTTTTCTCATCTGGTGATTGGCACATGTATGAAAGCAAATGTGACAGACGCAGTGAGAGGACGGCCGTCGGAGTTTCAGTCATTCACAGAGAAATCCTTCTCGAGGAGACGAGGACTTTGTGTGCAGACGGATCCTCAACATTCCACTCAAGTCAATCCCAAAACCAAACTGAATCTGAACGTCTTCACTCTGACACGGCGGCACTGGAAGTGTCCACCAGTCCATTCCCTCCGTGACACTCACAGGAAGTCCTTCTAGAAGTTCAATGTTTCTTCACTGTGCATGTGCAACAGAGTGAAATGTCCGTTCCAGATCCGTTTGTCACGGACGTCATACCGAGTTCAGTGTGTGATTTCTCCTTCCGGCTCCTCTTATCGTGTTTCTGTGACTTCAGTCCTTCTCAGTCTGATATCACTCCTGCTGCCGCCCTGTTTCTCTTCTCATTTCCCTTCCTGTTAATTCAGTCTGGACATCATGTCCCTGCTGTCTGTTCCTTTTTTCTCTCTTTTGTTTCTCCTCCTCTGCCTGTTGGGGAGTTTTGTGTTTGAGATTTCCATCTTGTTCGAACGAAACAACGATCCTTCACCTGTGACCCTGCTCTGCATTCACAGCGGTGATCTAAATGTGGGGATATTGAAATGAATGTTAAAAAAAAAATCACGTTTCATGATACATTTTGAGATATGCCTATATTTGGTCCTGTCGTGGATAACTCTTTCTAATGGAGCATGATAGGCAGACACTTCTGACTCTGAACAAATGATAATCTGACTGTATTGATGCAGCTGATTAAAGTGAATGTTTGTTATAAGTTAATCAGTTACTGTGCCGACTTTCACTTTGTCATGCCATTGAATACTAATTATATTATTGATTGTCTTTAATGTTTTTATTGATATTCAGACCTTTAGATGACATCAGACACTCACACATCTGCTGGATGCTCTGCTTGCCTCCAGGAGAGCGGCTCCATCTACCTCCAGTTCACCTGCTCCACCTCGCTGCAGCTCGAGGTGATCTTCGAAGTGCTTGAAGAATACGACTGGACCTCTTTCTCGGTCGTCACCACCCGTCACCACGGCTACGAGGACTTCCTGGCGATGGTCGAGGGCATGACGGACGGCTCCTTCATCGGCTGGGAGAAGAAGAGCGTGGTGGTGCTGAACGTGACGGACGATCCCGGCGAGGCGCGGACCAAACGGCTGCTCAAAGACAACGAAGCCCAGGTGAGCCATCACAAATACACACATGGAAGTACAATATTCAATACTTAAGAGAGGAAATCTGAGTTTCTTCTGCTCCAGTCAACAGATGTCTGTCTTAAAACGGCTTCTTTTTCGCTCCCGGCTCGGGAAACACGTCTGTAAAGGTTCAGAAAGGCAAAGTGAACACAGCCGATCCATTCTTTCATGAGGATCTTTCCTTTCATTGTTACTGTGTCTTTCCGCTGCCAGCTTCTCTGCTTCCCCTTGAAAACTCACAACTTTCCATGGCATGCCCAAAAGGAGAGAGAGTTTGGCACCATCTAAATGCTGAGTGTTTATGTGCAAATGGGATCATGTAGTGATGTAGAGGCAGGAATTCCAACTTTTTTGTTTGATCCGGACGAGCTTGTCTTCTGCAAAAATGTCCTCAAGGGCCAGACGGCCTCAGTTCAGTCGAGGGAATGAAAAAGAAACCTCAACGCAACCTGTTATTCAGCTTTTCTTTTTCTGAATGCAAAAACACAATTGTTTAAATATACCCTAACTTCTGATACAGAATGAAATAAAGCTCCTCCTTTGCACCTTTTCCTCTGTGAGCTGTAGCAGTAGAATTTGCCATTTAATTTCAGTTGTTCTTCTAAAAGTTCAATACCAATTTTGTGGGATGAGTTTGATTATAGCGCTCTCAGTGGATTTTCACCTCCAGAAACAATACGACAGTTAAAAAGCTGCTCCTTCGGGGGGATTTTAAGCAGGGAGGCCGGGTGTCAGGAGGGCTGAAGCAATGCAGGCTACAGCATCAACAATAACGGCTCACAGTGGAAACTCATTAAACCTAAGTGATTAATTTACACACACACACACACACACACACACACACACACACACACACACACACACACACACACACACACCGGTCCTGAGCGTTCAGTTCTCTATAAAGTCACACTTCAGCAGGACTTCTCTTGCCCACGTGTGAATTTGATTGGAGGACTCTCAACACAAGCTTCATTTCCCACAAATGTAACAACATGGAATCAGCATGTCCAGCTCAGTATTGGTCAGATGTACAAGAGGAAGGTTCTCTTATAAAGTGAGTTTGTGTTTGTGTTGATGAATTCATATTAGTGTCACCCTACGGAGGAAGCTCAGAAAATGACAATAGACACAAAATGCTCCATGTAAGATCGCCGCTTTGTTGTGTTGTGTGTGTTTTGGGGCTCACATTTGTCGCCGTCTCTCTGGTGTCACGCACCTTTCTCAGGACTTTCTCGGGATCGTTCATCTACAGTAACTTGTGTTTATCTAAATATGATAAAACCCCCGGGGTCTCGGGTGGAAGTCTCTCAAAAGTGCAGGCTGAAACAGATTTTCAGAAATCAGACCTGACGCTGATCCATTGCAGGAAACTTTTTCCGACCTTTAACAGCATAAAGGTCACAAATGAAGAGACTGCTGTTAAACATAAAAGCTGCAGAGAATGATCATATTCCAGAGGAAATGGATCCTACAAAGTAGAGTAGACGTCTTCTGAGGTGACCTTCGCTGTGATCCGAGACATCAGATAAGAGGAGGGAGCTTCTGTGCACCACTGGACCTTTTCTCTTTTTCTTTTTTCAGCCTTTGTGATGGAGCCGTATATTCTCACTCTCCCTTTCACACGATAGCTATTTTGTCTATATTCATTCTCTGCTCTCAACTTTTTTTTTTTTTTTTTTTCCCATTGTCAGCTTTAATGACCTTTGTCAAAATGAAGTCCATGAAAGGAACAAGGAAAAAAAATGTGGAGTGAATGTGAGGATCCAAACCAAAGACACTCTGAACATGATGTAATGTAATGAAAGTGATATGAAATGAATGAGCTCCATACATACACATGTACATGTTTCAATTTGGATCATTCTTCTCTCTTTTTTTTTTTTTTTTTTGGAGAAGATTAGACAGAACATGCTGGGATTCAGACACAGGAACCAGTGAAGTGTGTCGACATTCATGTCAGAAGCTTTGAAAGTTAATACATTCAAAGAGAAGGTTTTTATTGCCAGTGACATTTGTATTTATTACACAAAGTTCGGAGGGAAAGTGACATTTACTGACAGTTTTATGTGCCTCTGCCTGCCACTGATATTCACTCTGATCTTCCACGTTTTTGCATTTTGATTGATCTAGACGGTATTTAAAAGCTTAATGTGCTACATGTGTCAGAATAATCATATCCGAGAACAGAACAGATCCACGTCTTCTCACTGTCAGTGCTGCAGTACATCCCCTCTGGAAGATGCCCCATTTACAAGAAAAGTCGCATTTCTATTGGTACAGTCCGAGTCAGAGCAAGAATCAAACCATGCTTTGGTCTTTGCCACTGCTGTGACCTCTGACCCAGCGTCCAGGTCCACACCAACACGGCTGCACATGTTTGGACAGTGATGTATAGAGCGAGGCTTTCGGATCATATCCAAGGATGTCTTGTCATTATAATTTCTTTTTTTTTTTTTTTTTTTTCCACTGAAATGCTGCCCTCTGGGTGTTGTGTTCTCCAGTTCCAGGGTCAGAATCATCCATCAATATTTTGTATTTTCAACAGCAATGCATGAATACACGTCCTTGGATGGAGAAGCTTATTTTTCTGTGTTTATTTTGCTTTTTTTTTTTTTTGAGAGCTCGCATGCTTTCAAATCAGATATATAGTCAGCCTGTATGTCGTTTGAATTACCTTCCATCACAACCTTTTTCAGCTCTTTGTAAATGTTTTTGTTGTTTATCATAAAGTTAGTCATCATGCACTTCAGTCTGCTTTGTGTCAGTAAATATCACATAATGCGCTTCAACTTTAGTACTTTGCGAAGGCTATATTTGTATTTATACAATGTACATGAATTCTGAATAGTGAGGGTCTGTGGAGCAGCGGTCTGCTTTGTTTCCTCACAAAACAAAAGTTCCTGGTTAGAAGCTGAGAGTCCAGCTCCCTAAATATAAAGACAGGCCAGTTAGGTGTGTATATATGCATGGATTATCGTCACTCTTCTGTCAGTCTGATTAAATTATTTCCAGTGAAGAGATCAGATTGACTTGTTTCCATATACACCGAATGAAGTGATGAGATTACTGTGCAGGCCTGCCTGTATCAAGAATATCATCCAATTCATCAACAATCTGGAACAACCAGCTGTTCAGTGATGTTCGGAAAACAGTAGTGTTCACTACTGGGATCACAATACATACACAAGTTTGAATGTCCTCAGTTTGGTGTTTCTGTAGTGTGTTAGTGCTGCAGAGACCATGTTGGAGCACACGGTCACATGCACTTTGTGCGGCGTGTGATTTTACAGACATACAGGTCTGTCACATCGTAATTTCAATCTGCTTGGGTCAGTCTGATCAAATAGCACTGTTTGCATGACACCGTTTTAATCAGATCATTTAGCTGGTGTGTAATCTTGTTGCTTACTGTCCGTTTTACCCACAACGTTGGTTGACTGGGATGAAGTCCAGCTCCCTGTGATTGTCCACTGTGTAAGCGGATTAAACAAAATGAATTATGGGACATTAATCTTTTTGATTTGCTTCCTAAAATTGAGAAAGTTGCTAAGATTTGTCAGTTTAAATTATTATTTTTTTTTGTCCAAATTAAAATGAAAATATTATTTCAACAAGTTGCATTTGTCCCAGTTTCAGCACATGACTGCACAAACAAATACTTACCTTATTTAAATCATACTTTCTTTGGGATTTTGCCTTTTGTTTTAAATCATGATAAGATAATTAGACTAGAAATAGAGTGAGTGTGAGTCCTGTTTGTGTCTTTGAGGCAGAAGCTTCGACACACCCGTCGTGTGAAGTAAAGTGAAGCTCCAGGGTGGCTTCTCCTCTTTTCAGCAGTGTTTTTTACCAACGTACTTTAATGAAGTTCATCCCTCATTGTGCGCTCTCCCTGCATGCTTTCTACATCATTGTGCTCCATTTCTCTTACCTGGGCTGTTTTTGTATTCTGTTGGTGTGATTGTATGCCAGTGTTTGCATAATCCCCCCATGTTGCTCCTTCCTTTGATGGAAAACCAAAGGCTACAGCCTCCTAATGCATCCACACTGGAATTATAGTGCAGGTTTTGCACTGAATGGTGTTTGTGGATACAAGCCGTGCATTGTAAGCATGTGCTGATATCTTCTCTTCATGTGCGCACACACACACACACACACACACACACACACACACACACACGGGCTCGGTGTCATTGATTGAATTCGCTTCATCTGTTCTGTGATATGTGGATAATTCACAAAGACAGAATTTCTTCTTCTGCATCTTGTTTTCTTCCTCTGCCTCACTTACCTCCCTGCCTCTTCCTTCAAACAGCGACAAGTCTCATAAACAGTGTCTGGATGTGAACAATCTGTATTTCATTTACACCTGAAACTCCCTCTGTCCCTAAAGAATTCTTGCACCCCCCAGAAAACATGAACATGCCTTGCAGACCTGACAAGCCTGCACCGTGGCTAATGCAAAATTATTAATCTTACATGTTTTTTTATGCATGATCTCTGCAGCACCAGGGAGGCCGGAGTTGTGCATATGCCATTTATTTTGCTTCAAAGGCTGCCTTCGCCAATTAGCATACGGCAGGCAACAGCTGATGATTTGTATCTGTGTGTTGTGACTGGGAGGGAAGACAGCAAGCGTGCTGCTTTTTCTCTGCATGCTTGAATCACTTCGGTTTATCATTACAGGAGAACAAATACATGACAAACCAAGCAGTGCACCAACAAAGAACCTGAGCCATCCGGCATATCACAATGTCATTTGGCAATCAAGTGTAAGAAGGACAATCTGACTTCCTCCAAAGCCACAACTGTGTTTATGCGACCTTTATCAGCAGCACTGACATCCCCATTAAATGCCAACTGAATTTTCACCATGTTTTGCTTAATCATGCACTGAAAAGTATGTTTTCTTGGGTTCAATTTGAATCAAGAACATTTATTGAATTAATGGACTTTGACCTTGACCACAGAATCAATATTACATTTAGTTACTGAAAGACATTTTAACACATTTCTGCCTCAATCCAATGAGAAGCAAGTTCAGGATGAAATGCGCCTTAAAAAATTGACCTTGTTCACTGATTAGGAAACAGAATTGAGGTAAAATGAACATTTCTGTTCACTGCTGCTGTAACTTCTGGAACAACTGAAGTTATTTTGTCCGATTCACACAACATGAAGCGTGACGTTTTACTTAAAGCATCCAATATGTGATCAATCACAACAATCTAACATCAGTCTTTTGTGACAGTGATGACATATTTGTGAACACACACTTCTCCTTTCATCCCGCCAGAAGTCAATGTTTAATTTCAATATAACTAATGTGGTTAAAGTGAAGTCTGAGGACAGTATCAGCTTCTTTTAAACTCTCGCTTATGTCCACCAGCTGGATGCTGATTGTGGTGTGGTGTCCGTCTGTCCATTTAAATATTTGTCCATCATAGCAACTCACTTTATCAACATTTATTTGGTGAGCCGGAGATGATCTGAACTGACATTGGTCAAAAAGCAAACTCCTCTCTTTACAGATTGCCTGTCAATCCCAGAACTGACAGAGAGACAGACCATCCTTCACATCCTCACATTTACTCCAATTAACAGAAAAAAAGAAAAAAAATATCTCAAGTGTGACTCATAAGATTTAGTTCCTCTTAATGATGCAACATGCAGTTTGGAAAATCCAGTGCTTAGGCTTCGTCCCACAATCCAAACGTATGTGTTTGAGGGTCATTGTTAACTCTATGTTGGTTTTAATGTGTTTGTTGTTTAGCAGGTACATAATTTGACATCAAAATACGCTGGTATGCTCCGCCTCATTAAACTCATTAAACTACGCCAAAAGCTGCAGACATCTGTGAGCGCTGTTAGAAATGTGGACGTGCAGTAATATATATATATGTGTATATATATATATATATATATATATATATATATATATATACTGTATATGGGGTGAAGTTGGTGCTGAGCAGTGTCGAGCAGTGCGTTACTCACACGGAGCGCTGGGGCGCCCCTTGCACAGACGACGCCATGACTGCATTTGCACTTCATGCCACTAGGTGTGCTGTTTGCATGCTCAACCTTATTTTACACAGACTCCACAGAAGAAGAAGGTCGCAGCAGGCTCTCTCCGAGGCTCTCTCTGCATGTTGTTAGAAAAAGGGTGTGAGCCGGCAGGACGTGGTAATATGTTCAATGATGCGATGCACCGTTTTTTCAATAAAAGAGAACAACTGAACGATCGTTTCCGCATATTTTATTTACGTCGTAGCAATTAAACTATCACAAGTAGTTTGTGTACTCTAAAGACCAAGATTCCTTGCGGATAGAACATGCGCAGAACAGTATTTCATGTCCCTTTTTACCGGGTTTTTAAATATGAATATGAGCATATTCGGGGTTTTGCACGTGTTTATTTGGCTGTGCGCCATGTAATGTATTATTCCGTCAATATTCCAGTTAAGAAGGGGTTATTGCCTGCATATAAATGTACTCAATCTCGTTCAAAGCATGGACGAGAAATCTCGAGGCATTTCGATCTTGCGAGATCTCGTCCCATCCCTAATATATATGTTTGTATATGTCTATGGTCGGCCCGCGCTCTCCTGTCCTCCGCCTCCTCCTCCTCTCTTCCCGTGCCCCCACCCGCAGCAGCTGGCGGTTAAAATGCTAAAATGGTGTGTGTGTCTGTTGTATGTGTGCACGCGTGATTGTATGTGTGTCTTTTGGCAAATATGTACTGTTAATAGCGTTACTTTCACGTTGAAAATACGATGTCATATCGGGGAAATAAGCACCAAAAGTTTTTTTTTTTTTTTCCTATCAACATGAGCGCAAGCTGTGTGTGTATGTGTGCGTGTGTGTGTGCGCGCGCTAAGCTAGCTAAGTGGTACTCTAAAAATTTCACCAAAGTTGACAGGTCTGCCACTGTCATTTTCTGTAGACATATTTGCTGTCGATGTTGGTGTGTGAGGAGACGATGGACAGGATACTTTTCCTGAAAGTCCACATTCAGAATCATTTCAAAGCTTCTCTCTGTGGACGTTGCACGTCGTACCACATCCTGTGTCAGGCGTGTCCACTTATTGCCTGTGCAACATAAAACTTGAGTATTAGGCTCAGTTTCTGTGTCTGTCGTCAGTGGTTTTCTGATGGACTGTCGACACGTGCACGGTGTCTCCTGCATCTTAATCCAGTATTAACAGGAATCTGCTCTTTCTCTCATCAACCTCGTTTAGATAAATCAGGTATTGATGATGGATTGATGAGTATAATATGCCTGCTGATTAGAGCAGCTCATTTATGCCTGGGCTCATCTCTTATGCACTTTTTAATGTGTAGCTTAGGTGCTTGGAGAAACGGAAAACTTGCTCTATAGTTTGGCCCCCGATGCTCGCTGATGCTGGTCGTACTGTATGTGAAAAAGGTAAAATGTGATGCCTGTCCTCTTAAATTAAATGAACCATTCAATCTGAGACCAGATATTTTGTGTTTGAGGATGTTTTGGAAAGACGTTGAAGCAGTTAAGCTCTGCCGCGGTAACGTATGAAGACCCACGGGGATCTGAATGAAATGTTTTCTTCCAAAATGAGGTGTCCAACGTTTGAAAAATGGGACACCTGCTCTCACAAAGTGATTGATGGCACAAAATTATAACAAATTACAAGTCTTTCTGAAGGATGGCAGGAAGAAGTGGAACTCAACTGCGTCTCCCACGGATCGGGAGGAGGGGAAATGTTTCATTCCAGACATGTGGAGTGACAAACTTCAAGCCCGAGGAGCGCCATATGCAGCGGGGTTTAAATATACACTGACTGCTCGGGGGCCGTGATTGACGGGTACCCAGAGTCACTGTGGACCTCATGCGGGCCGCCATCCCATCCGCTGTCAGCTGAGTGGGCGGGACCGGCGTCATCTCGCCGTCCTCTCTGACGTGAATAACAGCGTCCCCCCCCCAACCACATGCCCACTGCTTCGGCCGGGCGCTTCACGTCTCGCCTTGGACCGAATTCAGTTTCACAACCCCGGCGATTGTCTTGCAAAACTGTGGCGCGAATTCTCCTCGAGTGCTTCCTCTGAGTAATCAGCTGAAGCACCCTCAGCTTGGCGCGCATGCCGAGTCCCCGTGCTCCTCCTGTTTTTTTTTTTTACTCTCACTTTGTCTTTTTAATCTGGCTCTCCCCTCCCATTAAATTCGCTGTCTTTAATAATGTATGAAGGGGAATTGCGAGCAGACCGCGAGTGCAGAAAAACACTAATGTATGAGCGCTGCGAGTATATTGACGTGTAAATGATTATAATCCAAATTTTAAAGGAATTATTGATCCGAGCCACGAGGATGAAAAAGTGGATTGAAATTCTAACCACATCCATCTGTTCCTCTACCTTCTCCATGCTTCCCTTGTTTTTCTCCTTCCTCCTCTTATTCCCCGTTTTCATCCTTGTTTTTCTTCATATCTTTCCTTTAATAGCTCTCCCCCTCCCGCTCCGCCTCCTGCATTAACTCGGTGCTCTCGTCCTCGTCCTGCAGGTCCGCCTGCTCTACTGCTCCCTGGAGGAGGCCGAGGTGGTGTTCCGGGCGGCCTGGGCGTCGGGTCAGGCCGGGCCCAGTCACATGTGGTTCGCCGTGGGACCGGCCCTGTCCGGATTGGGCCTGGAAGGACTGCCAAAGGCCCTGTTCGCCGTCCGGCCGCAGGGCTGGAGGGACGAGCCACGCAGGTATGGAGCCTTTCGAACGGGCTTACAGATTTCATGGGTTCAATGGGTTCAGTGAGCAGCTGTGACTGTGAAGGCTGAAGAACACCATAATGAAGGATAATAAATGAATGTACACCTTACTGTAAGCTTTTGTTAAGATCACAGTTGCACTTTATTTGGATTCTTTGAGGGTAAGTAAACCAACTGCAGCTGTATAGTTAAGAAAACATTTTTTTTTCTTCAGCAGAAGAACATTATAATCAGTGGTATTAATGACTTTGGTAATTTTCAGAAAAACACATTTCTCTAATTTTCTGGAAATCCGAAGATCAGTTCCCTCCACTCTTCACTGATCTGCAGACAGAAAAATGAATCAAACCATTATGAAGCAGATGAGGAGGAGTTACAAAATACCTTTGAAGTTGCATTTCCAATTGTTTTTAGTTCCAAACAGCTAACTACACTCTTTGAGTCCAATCTAGCTTTTCTGTCTCACATTAAGTCGTGCGTTTTCTTTCTAGAGAAAAAAACAAACAAACAAAAACATAAACTACTTTTGCAGGGTAAATTATCTAACATTTGGTTTCACCCTGCAGCAGCGTTTTTGAGGATTGTGTCTCTTTTTAGATAGATACAAAACGTGCTTGTGCTCCTGGAAGAATGCGTCTTAAACCCAGAAATAAGTGAAATGCCAATTTCAAGATTGTATCTCTTATGAAAAGAAGTTACTCTTTTTTTTTTTTTTTTAATTTACCAAGCCATGTCTATTCTTTAATTCACAGAGGAAAGAGAAAATGATCTTGACAGGACCTGTTAACCGATGTGAACTACCTTGTTTCTTTCTTCAGTTGCAATAATCTGAACCAGAGCAACAGAAAAGCGTCACTCAGTTCCCATGAAATCACCATCAGATGCCGAGACGTATGTCCATCTGGCAGCAAAAGAAAAGGATTTTTTTTTAGCTCCGACAACAGGATCGCTGTATCTGTGATGAAAGAATAAGAAGAACTTAAAAAAAAAAACCCTCTAATCCATTTCTAATCCATTGAACAGGAGGAAAAGTCATTTACCTGCAGCTCCTTTTCCTGTTCACACATGTTTAACTGAGCTCATCAGCAGCAGCTTTTTCCAGATGTGCCACATTTGTTTGAGCTCCACCTATCGCCTCATTTGCATGTGAAGTTTTGATGTGACATAATTAAGGCAGTGAAGGTGCCTCTTATTACCAGGTGTTAATTCAAAGGCGCGTGGTTTGGTGCAGTGATCATGTTCAGCTCTTCAGATATGAATTAGGACTTAAGAGCAGCTGTGTGGTTTGTGATGAAAGTTTAAATCTCCAGGTTCACTCCGTGCTGGATCTCACAAACTTGTGTTTTTAAACTCGGCAGTGGATCTTTGCTCAGTGATTATCTCTGTTATCATTATTGTGTTTCCACGATGAATCATTCTATTGCAGATCAAGCAAAGGAAATAAAATTACATATTTGCTGGAAGTCCTCCAGTTCTCAGTTGGCAGAATTTAGCCCGACTTACCGATTCTTATAAAAGCTGTTTAAGCTTCCCCAAAGATGTTCAGAAACATTTCCAAGCATTGTTTAGAGAAACCCTGCAGAGACTCAGACTGCCAGCAGGTTGCAAAATCTACCTGAAGAAACTGTGTTTAATTCAGACCTTCTGTTCAAACACAGAGCAATGGAAAACCTCTCAGTGGCCATTTCAGATTTGCATTATTATTAGCATCTCTGTAGAATGTGTCATTTGGTTTAATATAATGTGTAAAACTTAAAATTTGACCATGTCAGATCAGCCAAAAGGTCACTGGTTAAAATCCGCACAACAGCAACCAGCCTGAGCTTCTGTTCCGACAGCGTCGGACACGCTGGCCTCGGTCCCACTGCAGCTGCTAACAACAAATCGATCAACAAGCAGCGGTGCAGCAGAGCAATAGTTACCCGATTCCCCAGGTAGTGGGATGCAGGATCACGTTCACGTTCTCCACTCTTTTCCTGCACATAAATATTACGGCTACAGCTACAGTCTCTTTTCACCTTCACATTGTAGTTAACTGCAGTGGAACTTTCAAGTTATTTTGCACCCATGCATGAAGTTTGTTGTTGATTTCAGTTGTAGAAACTTCATTTTTCTACATTTATAATCTCTCTCGTTCATTTTTTTTTTTTCTCTGGGAATTTCCAAATTTTGAGTGAATTCTGCTCTGCTGAGCTTTGAGCTGCTGGGACCCAACCTTGTGATTTTAAATATTCATGAGGATCAGTGAGCAAATAAACCTTCTCTTCTCCAGCCCTGAAAGTGCACTCTGTGCTTTTTTTTTTTTTTTCCCCCCTCCTCTTCTGCTCCTGCAGCAACATGTACTCTGTGCAGTCTCAGGACCACCTGCTCTGTTTATGATGGATCCTCTGCTGGGACGGCCTGATTTCACTGCAGGGGTCATTAAATTTTCATCTGATCTCATCTAAATAAACTGACCAAATGAATCCAAGCGGGAATATAATCATTCATTGATCTTCACGCTCTGAGGGAGCGAGGTGCAGGAGGAACACACGGACTAAATAACCAACAACTGTTCAGGAGCAAAGTGGAATGTTTTCATGTTTAAAAGTGACTTTAGTGTCACTGTAACAGTAAAAACACAAACTGCATGAAACAGGGACCTGATGCAATTTGCTGTAACAAACGGGGATCTTCACAGTCAGCATAAAACAATTGAAAGAATATGTACTGATATTTCACCTGAAATTAAACAAGAGATGGAGAGCATGAAACCTCTTTTATAAATGCTCCAAACACAACCCCAACTTGTCTAAAAACAGGCATCAGTGCAGATATAGTTGGACACACTATTGATTTAGCTCATTTGCCTTCATGAAGATGGAATAGTATGTGTTCCAAATTGAGCAAAATACTAGAATAAGTTCATGGGAATCCATGTACAAAATGATTTGTAGTGTTAGGAAAACATCTTTGTTGTTTGTAATTGCACCGGTTTTAAATACCTTTGAAAGGAGATGTCATCCAACTGAGCCTTTTAGTAGAAATCCTTCTGTTTTACGTTTTCTCTCCTCTTGTAATTTTTATCTAAACGTCATTTGCCGCCCCTGTTGTCCCCACAGCTTTTGTTTATTCAATAATCTCCCAGCTTGTATTATACGTACAGGATAATGACAACTTCCCAGAACAACATGTCCAATATTTCAGTTTGGGTCTCAGCACTTCATTCAAGCACTTCATGGCAAACCCAAGCAGATGTAGAAATAACAGCTTCCATTGTCATGATAACAGGGTTTAACGCATGCAAACCTCTCCATTCTGCACATAAATGAAAATACAGATAAACCTAGTACGCAGTTTCGCATGTGTCATGCAGGGTCTTAGTAAATCGGGCCTTAAATGTCCACAAAACCATGTGATGCAACTTTCCTATTGATTCACGCTTCTGCTCTTGAAAATCCTCCGACCGGCCTTCTTCAGCCCTCTGAGTGTGAGATCTCTCCCGGCTCTCCAAGCTGCGTTTCATGCCTTCATTGTGAAATTTATGGTCCCTGCTCAAAACCCATGTGAGCAGCTGGCCTATCACAGCCGAGCAGCAGATCGCGGAGGCTGTCCGAGCTCCGAGGCTGCGAGCTGAACGCCGCGTGACACAGATCGTCCCCATCAGCCCTGATCAGCAGGATTTCATTTCAAACTTCATCTCCATCACCCCTCAGACAAACATCCCAAAATGACACATAAATCCATCACCTAAGTAGACCCAACAACAGGCTGTAGGGAGCTGGAGCCAGTGGGTAACAGACTGGACTTTTTACTTTACTCGAATGTTTAACATTCGGTTTCGAATTTAACTTCAAGTGGTTATTGACTTGCTTTAACAGTTTAGTCGTCAAGCTTTATGTCTTTTTGCAAGTTACACAGTTTATTACATTTCTTTTGCTGACTATTCTATTGGGCTGTAATTCATCTTGCATTTCTGAAACTGACTCGAGGTTTTCAGCCACATTAACTTTTAACCATCACAGCCAAATTAGCTGTCACAGCAATTTCACATTTTTTAAGTCCTTATTTACAAAACCTTTTCAAATGAAGACAGAATAGATTCATTGCATGTTTTGGATCAATTTACGTGACGACAGTGTTCAGAGCCACTGAAAATGCAGTGTTTTGAAAATACTCCGACTCCACCTTGGTGGGAAACGTAACTTTTCGGCCGAAGGAAACAGTTGTTCTACTCTTGTGCAAATAGATGGATGGACAGTAACAACATTTGCCTCCAGAGTGTTGTGACTCCCAGTCCTTTTTTCCCCTGGGACTAGTTTTAGAGTTTCTAGTTTGAGAGTTGACACTCACCCAGACTAACAATCCAACTTGGTCGTCAGTCCATACAAATGTCTTTTTACTCACTCTTGTTAATGTTTACTGCGTGTCGTTTTCTGAACGTGTGTATAGTTTCAGTTATAATAAATAAATACAATTGCACATTAAAAAAAAAAACAAAACAAAACAAACAAAAAAAACAACAGCAGCACTAATTAGTGGCCCAACAACTAAACTACAATTTCAGTGTTTCTGCCATTTCAGTGTAAACAAACAGTTTTTAAAACGTGCCACATAAATGCAAAATGACTGAAGCTTTTTGACTATGTAAAGAGGGAGCTGCTTGAAGATTCCTGCTGTCTGACAAGTTAAAATATTTTACAAGTTACGTCAGTAATGACTGAATGCGAGAGAGAGAGAGAGAGAGAGAGAGAGAGAGAGAGAGAGAGAGAGAGAGAGAGAGAGAGAGAGAGAGAGAGAGAGAGAGAGAGAGAGAGAGAGAGAGAGAGAGAGAAGAGAGAGAGAGAGAGAGAGAGAGAGAGAGAGAGAGAGAGAGAGAGAGAGAGAGAGAGAGAGAGAGAGAGAGAGAGAGAGAGAGGGTCTTTACAAAACTATAGTTTTGTCTTACACTATTTGAATTCTGATCTGTGTTTGCTAAACACCACAGTAACAATACTTACTGTGTGTGTGTGTGAGAGAGAGGTGTGTGTGTCTTTCAAGTCGATTATTGAACCAAGGTAAAAAAAAAAAAAAAAATCAGTCCCAAAAACAAATTGGCCATGTTATATTTTCTGACTTAATGAGTTGAGGTGCTGCGCCTGAATACACCATTAAACAATCGAGCAGTGGATTATTGGATACTCAGGGGTGCAAAGGATACACCTAATGCGTCCTTTGAATCCGTGCAATTAAACAACAGTAATGAGTGTGATGCTGGCTGTGTGTAAACGTAGCTGCGCCTCATTCTGAGCTGCTGTGTGTTATGACAGCTCAATCCTCCAGGGAGCTTTTCTGAACCAAAAAAAGATTTGCCCATGATTTGGGCTGGTAGTTTTGCATTAAAGAAGCCGCTTGCAGGAGTTTCACACTGCTGCACAGATAACAGTTTCCTCCCATGCATCGTTATCTTCTGTCTTTTCTTTTTTTTTGGATTGTTGTTGTTGTTGATTCAGCATGCAGTAGCATGTTGGCTGATCCGTTCCTCACCCACAACACCAGCAGGGTTTTCTTCATTTGACAGAATGTGAAGGAGACATATGAGAGCATTAAAGTGTGATCATTGTGCCACCTCACCTGGAGACAGAGCGTCGATGAGGAAAATCACATTTGTAACAGTTGAAAATTCATGCACAATCCTCACATGCACTTGTGAACTCTCCCCAGCAGTCGCTCCTCACTCCGGGTCCTGCTTCCCCTGCTTGTTTGAAGTGGTAATTCGCTGAATTATGGAGGCAAAAATCTGTTAAAATGCTTTGTGAATTTTGCCTGTCTGGTGAAAGCCTCGTCACGGGCGGCACCAACTGTTGGTCCTCAATGTTTTACTCTGCATAATAAATCACAAAATCGTGTATAATCAGCTGTGAGAAGTGTTTGCTGTTGTTTGTAAGTGCTGACTTACAAATCAGACTTGACTTGACAGCCATATTAAAATGAACTGCTTTTTAAAGAGGCTCTTGCTTCATGCAGATCAAAGTCTGATCTATTATTAAATTGTCCTGAGACAGACGGCAAAGAGACTCTGTTAATATTTATTTATTGGAGCTGGGGATACTTGACACATAAATAATTTGACAACTGGATACTCAGTGTTGTACTTAAGTGGTGATTGTATTAGTTCATCACCGTCTGCTGCTTCGTTCACTCTGGCCAGCTGTTGAGCTGAACTGGCAGGTTCACAAGTTTTGAACCTTTTTTTCTTGCAGTGTTGTTTCATGCATGTGACTGCCACGGAAATGGTAACATACTTTATCACCTGGATGTCAGGGACTGCTTTGTGAAACAGCCCAATAGTATCTGCTGTGATTTATTGGAGAAATGAAAAATCCTGTGTAGTGAATACGGGAATTTGGACAGAATAATCACAGTATTTCTCTGTCTTTTTGTCGCCATTCTGTCTACTGAATCTTTACATTTGATGAAGAGCAAACTATTGAAACTGTACTCTATGATCTAACAGCATGGGGGATTTTGTGTACTACTGGCAGGATTACTGGAATCACTGAAAATGTGCGCTGATGAGTGTTTGGCTGTAAATCTTGTTTCCTCTTCAAGGCCTCATGTAGAATGACTTGTCAAGATGTGGTTAATTTTCTCAACTCGCACTCTTTCTCCTGCCGCCGTTCACTTTTCGGTTGTTTAAGTGTCCTTCTTATGAATTTAGCTCTGTTTGAACCACATTGACCTGCTTTCATTCATGCAGCTGCTCAAAGTCTGTTCAATGTTCCTCTGAGAAACGCGTCCGTCCTCTGCGGTTGCCGTCTCACCGCTGCAGTTCAGCTGTATTACAAAAGTCTTTCATCAACATCCCAGTGTATCTATCTCACATCGTTCTCTTAATAATCCTGCAGGCGCATTGCCAAGGGAGTCTCCGTCCTCACCCACGGGGCGATGGCTCTGCGGAGGGACCAGGGGGCCGCCAGCCGGGCGCAGTACGCCGGGAACTGCCAGAGCGACGGGAACCAGACCCACCGAGTGCCAGACAGGATCAGGTGAGCGGGAAGGGGAGGGGCTGGACGGAGGGTGACTTTGAACGGCGGTGCCATTCACAAACAGGCAAACACTGCGACTGCCCGACAGAATAAACAGCGGTCCAACGCTTCGGCCGACCGACCGGAGCCGAGTCATCCTGGACTCAAAGCAGCTGTTCGACTTCAAGATTTAATACCTACGTCCAAAATACCCTGGCTGTGTGTCTTACTGTTACAGATTTTTACTGTATTGTGACTACAAGGCCAGCAAACCGCTCCCTCGCTTCGACTGTACGTCATGCTATACCTCTGTGTTTTTTGTAGATCCAATAATGAAAGACCTTGACACTGAAAGCATATTGATTCCAGCAGCACCGTTCAGGGTCACATTCAGCACTGCCCCATACCAAACAGACCCTGTGGTGCATTCAGGGCCTGCAGGAAAGTATGTGATGTTTGCTGCTGAAACATTATATGCTCTCTGTTGGACCGGTCACATGGATGTGCTGATTTTGACCCACCGCATCCCCATCCGGTCCTGAATCTGAATCAAACCTGAATCTGCTGCTTAACCCAGCTGTACTCATATAAACCCAACAGTGTTGCTGCTTGTCTAAACTGATTAAGCCCAACTCAAACCACAGAACTGCTGCAGAGAGGTTTTGAATAACACGCACCAATATGAAGGATTATTCTGTTTTGGAGGAAACTATTGTGTACACGTTTCATCATAGCCAAATAGTCCCTGCATGTGTTTATTGAGAACTCTCAGCTTTGTAGCATCGGTACATATTGGATTCATAGCATCACTTCAGTGTCAGACGCTTGTTTTCTCCTGACTCTTGTTTTCCTGACTGAGCGTCTCGTGAGGCGGGTTCAGCCGAATTCAGCTAAACAAGCCTCCTGCCCGGAAAAGCACAATGGGAGCGGATCATTCAAGGTTTTTGGGGCAGCTGTGACTCAGTGAGTGAAGCAGGCCGCCTTCCAATGTCGGCGGTTCGATCTTCTAGCTCTCGACGTCTCTGTGTGGGAGCGTCCTTCGGATGAGATGCTGAAACTCATGTCGTTCCCAACGGTGTGAGCAAGGCACCAAGGCTGCGAGCACCTTTCTGTGTGAATTCTAGAAACGAGAAACGCGAATGTTAACGAGAATCGAGTGATCCAAGTGGAGCATTTCAACTGTTTCATTTCAATCTCAACCCAGCACAGTCTTGACATCTTCATATGTTAATATACAGGTCTTTAATGTTTTGTTGATCTTTATCCATTTTAACTGCTTATTGTTGTGTGTCACCTAAGATTTCTATGAAATAGGACTATAAAAAAAAGCTGTTACCTTCAGCAATTAAGGCATTGTGTGTTGAATGCAGTTTGCCTGCTGATATATAACAATATAAAAACCACAGAGCGTTTGGCCGTCATGTTCAGAGCGACATTAACTTTTCAGGAAAATGAGTGAAGGAGCGGGTGAGCACAGGTCCAAGTTTGAAGTGCAGGCTTGATTGACTGCTGCTGCTCTTTGGCTCAATCCCCTGCGGGAAGCGTTTACAGGAGTTGGGTTTTGCTCTGTTTTCCGCTGTCAGGGCTACAGGAGCTGTCTGGTAGCCCGCTGCTACACCGGCTCAGGAGATTTGTCCCGAAGTTTACTAATGTGATTGTGCTGATGAAGCGAGGGAGGAACAATATATGCACCATTGGTGGTTTGTGCACTAATTAGGAGGGAAACGTGAGCTCATGCTTTGTCGAGTAAAAACATGCTGTAGAGCAGGCTGTGAACACTTTCCTGTCAAATTCACAGACCTGAAGAACATGATGCAAACTGGTAATGTGTTTATTATCTGATATCGAATCTGTCTGTCACAGCAGAACCATCAGACCATCACAACATCATATACAGATTATACTCAAGTTGTGTGTATTTTATATTCACTGTGATAGCAGCTTTAAGGTAATACATGCCTGTAGCATACATTTTCCAGTAGCAGCGTTTCAGAAAAATTGTTTCTTCCCCTATTTCCACAGATACGGAGTCGGACTGTTTTCAAAAAGTCGAGTTTTCCCCTGTTTTCACAAAGACAGAGGTGGAGCTTTTTCACACATTTCTACATTGCAGCCATTTACAAAAACTAGTGTTTACAGTGGTTCAGAGCAATGTCACTGTGTAAACACACTCCTAAAATGCAACAAAAAGTTTTCATTTTCACTGGAAACTTTGTGTAACTGTGTCCTCGGTGTCATTGTGCACTACATTAGGTGTAAATGAATTGTTAAGACGTTTTATGTAAGAACCTAATGAAATATAATGTGTAATGTTCTCAGAGGAGGGTTGGAAATGCAGATACAGCAGGTTCAGACAGAGCTAAATTCCAACTGTTCACACTGGAAAATAACAGATTGGTGCTGAAATGACAGATTGATGACAGTGTCAGAGAAATCTTCCCCGCTCAGACAACAAGTGCGAGTGCAGATGGATGGTTAGCGCAGGTTGGCCGCCTGAGCTCTTTAATGAAGTCAGCAGGCTCATTTTAAACTCGGCAAAACATTTCATGCCCTCCAGAATCTGGCTTTCTGTAGGCTCTCAATCAACGGCGAGGCTGTCTGTCTGTCACGCTGACGGGCGCCGGGGCTCATGGGAGTCCCGGCGAGTGGCGGTCTCCGCTGCAGCAGCATGAACGACACCTGTAACACAGGAAGGCTCTCACTCTCCAGGGAAACCTGCACCTTTCTAAAAATGGCTGCCACTGATCTGATGCTGAGACACAAAACTCAGACATGTTTTTAAGCTGTGTGGCCTGATTCCCGCCTAAATTCATTTATTGTGGGAAGATTTGGGGCTTCTGAATTTATATTGATTAAAAGATATGTTTGTTATATTCTGTTAGTGAAGTTAATTGCATTCCCATTCTTGTTGTTGGTCAATTGGAGGAAACTGGAGTGATTATTAAAAGTAATATGATCACATTACTGCATCATTACTCTGCTATTCACGTTATAATGTTGTATCAAGGCCCCATTTACACGACAGTGTTTTCAAGTGAAAACTGAAAAGTTTCATTGCATTTTGAAAACTCCTCCCAAAGTGGAACTTTTCAAAAATGCTCACAGGTGTAGTGAATAGCTTTTCTGCACATATGAGAATAAATGGACAATAACAACAACAACAATGAGGGCCTGCAACGTGTTATGACTCCCAGTCCATTTCCTCCAACTTGATAGTTGAGTCAGTAACTGGTTACTAAAATTACACAAAGAAAAATCTGCCTTTTGTTGAAGTTGAAATCATTTGCTCCAGAGCCGCCGGCTCTTCGCCCTGCTTACTGAGCTGGGTGTTGTTTAGCATTTGCATTAGCAAAGCTGTTTTCCCCTGAGACGTGCAGCTGCACCACGAGCCGCTGTCCTACTGTGAGTAACACCAGCATTAGCATGTATCCACAGTCTGTGTGATGAATTAGCAGTCTGAGTAAATGTTAGCTCCCTTCTGAAGGAGCTTCTGTCAGTTTAATTTATCCCTGCTGTTTTGTTTGTTGTTGTTGTTGTTGTTTTTTCTTAAGCCCCGGTCACACCGCCCGAACTTTGCTGGAGCGTCCCTGGAGCGGTGAAAAAAATCCATCACCGCTCGTAACCGTTCACCACCGCTCACCACCGTTTAACAGAAGTTGGCTTCCGTTAAAGCAACGCCGTAAACGCTCGGCCACCGCTGATGTTAAGCCCCGGTCACACCGCCCGAACTTTGCTGGAGCGTTCCTGGAGCGGTGAAAAAAATTCATCACCGCTCGTAAACGTTCACCACCGTTTAACAGAAGTTGTCCTCCGTTAAAGCAACGCCGTAAACGCTCGGCCACCACTGATGTTACCGGGGGGGCCCTCCCACCGCTCCGAAAGTTTTGAGCTGCACAAAATATTCCGAGCGGTGAGGAGCGTTGAATTGTCCGCCCCGGCAACGTTCACCCCCGCTCCACCAACGCCCAGTCCAAGTTTGGCACCGCAAGACGCAAGTTCGTGGACGCTCGGGTCCGCCAGGCCAACGCAATCCTGAACGCCGGACCACCGCTGCTTCGCTGCGTTGCCCGGGCGGCGATTAAACGTTGCACAAACGTCGGTGGAGCGGTTGTAAGCATTGTACGAGCGGACACAGGGTTGCTGGAACGGTGGAATGGAATAATAAATGAAAAAGGTTGATGTAATATATATAAAACAGTATTTTTTTCACAGTTAACACCAGAACAGCCAAGACGGTCTGCCAGACCGGTTGGGTTTTTATAATTCCCCTGTCCTCTAATTCTTTGACTTTTCCTAAATATGTGTCTTGTATGTTTTTCTGAAGCAAATAAGGTCCTAACAATGACACACATAATATTACAAAGCATTTATACCTCCAAAAGATAAAGGAGATGCACTTCGCGTTGCTTTTTTTCTGTGATTGATTTGTTTTGGTTCATATGCGCGCATCTGAACAGGGAGCGAGCTCTGACAGCAGACAATCAGACCGACGTCCAAAAATATCACCCCCCCCCCCCCCACCCCCCACACACACACACACACACACACACACCACACACACACACACACACACACACACACACAAAAAGACAATAAAAAGAGGCATAAGAGATATAAGGTGGGAGTGGGTCAGTGAGGGGGAATCGGATGGCGGAGACGTGTCGGACAGTCCAGGCAGAACCTGCAGTGGCGCATGAAGCGCTCATGCGTCACCTCCAGGTATAGAGAATTACTGTAGGCTGCTGTCAGTTTACAACTAAATAATAATAACATAAAATGGTGTGAAAAAATAAATAAACTAATGTAATAAATCTATACACAACAATGAACACGGTAGTTGGAGCCAGTTACAGATTCGGGTGAAATATTATGTCCTCCATCAAAGTACAGCAAACCATGTATTTTTCGTTTCCAAAAATTAATTTTAGAACGAACATATTTTCTGAATAAATCCCTTTGTCCTGTGGAGCCTGCAGTCCCAGAATCAAATGAGCAGGGTGAGGACGGACCGTGTGCAGGTGTCCGTCCTGGTGCGCAGCCGGGGAGACTTATTTTACTAATTTTAATATGTTCTTGATTATTATTGACGGTTAATAATACAACTGTTTTGTGTGTGTTGGTGTGTGTGTGCGTGTTTATCAAGGAAACGAGTGCGCGGAGTGTGAGAGGTGACGCTGCGCAAATGCGCACTGTAAAAAGTCAAATAAATTTTAAAACCTGATTTGAGGCATTAATAAAGCAGACATGAGGCATTAAAAGGTTTGCTGATCCTCTTGACTTAATATTTTGTTTATTTATGTTAATTTCTAATACATTAGATTACAGAAAAACAACCTGTTGGTGTGCTCCTGCGCAAAAACACTAAAAACTGTATGATGGTCTGGCTGATCGTTGCAGCCTTTGGAGGGGGTGTAACATCAGCAGTGGCCGAGCGTTTATGGCGTTGCTTTAACGGAGGCCAACTTCTGTTAAACGGTGGTGAACGGTGGTGAGCGGTTACGAGCGGTGATGGTTTTTTTCACCGCTCCAGGGACGCTCCAGCAAAGTTCGGGCAGTGTGACCGGGCCCTTAAGTAGATCTAACCTATTACCTCAAAACTCCATAATGTGTGACAGCAACAGTACAATAATTCAGCTTTTTATTAAGTTTTGTTAGTTTTTAACATTACTGACTAAAGTAAAACATTAATTGACAAAAATCAACTGAGATTGATTACTTACACTCTCGTCTTATGAATTAGAGGATGTAGTGGAGTGCTGTACAGGGGAAAACAAAATAAACAGTAGTGTGTGTCTCTAGTGAAAGTCATTAATTTGATGCTGTTAAAAACCGGCACATACCCAGCCTATATCTGTACATGGATTTATTGGTGCGGGCTGCAGAGACGGGCTGGCTCGACTCTTAGTGAGACAAGATTTACTCACTGTCAGGAGCACTTACTCACTGCTGCTGCTCACACTGATCAGCCATCACACACAAACGACAGCAGCTCACTGCACCTTCTGTTGGTGATCGCTGGAGGTGTTTTCCCCGTTTTTTTTTTCTTTTTTTTCTTTTTAAACCTGAGAGCGAGGTGCTAAATCCGTTGCCATATCACTTCGGTTTCCAGATTGTAGTTACACACGGGAGGAGTAATGCTTGCCAATGCAGCGTGAAAACATGGCTGCAAGTCGCACCTTTTCCCACATCTGCTTCTCCGATCACTTCCACAACAACAAGAGGCGATTCCACATGAATGCACGTCAATCTACAAGGGTGTTTTTTGAAGAATTTTTTTTACCAGTTTTAACAATAAATCTTGAGGGATGCAACTGAAATCAACCAAGTTTTATATGATTGCATAAATTTAGAAGTATTTCAAGTGCCTTCAGTGCTTCAAAGGGAAGCTGATCAGACCTCTATTGTGTCTTATTCTGTGGTCGGTATTCCTTCAGAGCTCAGCTCCGAGATGAACAGTTCTTTAATGGGGACTGCATGATTGCTGGAGACAAATCAACAGTTTGGATGGTGGATGGAGGCTTTTGCAATTGTTTAAGGCTGTTTTGACATGAGTGTGTTTGATACTTAAATAATAGATATTCGGTGACACGTGCTCGCGTTAGCAGAAAATTGTGTTCACATTGTCATTCCAAGCCTGTTTTGATTGTGAGCTTCCTGACAGCTTGTCATTATGGGAACAGAATGCCCTGCATGCCTGATGTTAACACCAACTGTGAAGCTTTATCTGAAAATGTCTCTCATGTAGCTGTTTTTCTTTCGCCCGCATTTACCTTTACAAACATCATTGGATTTCAGTCTGAATAAAGTTTATTTTCCTCTGTTAAAGCATCCAAACCTTAAGCAGAAGGTGCGTTACGAGGGTGTGCGAGCTCAATTCAGAGCTCGATATGATGTGATTTCACCTTTACCTCATATCTCTGTGGTTACGGCACAGTTACTGAATGTAATTGTTGAAGGCTGAGTAGTTTGTAACACATGAAGCTTTTTGTTGTTAGTTTTAGGTTGGTGGATGCTGTTAGAGATAAACTGACCAAAAACAGCGTTCTTGACAGGGGGTTTGAACAGCTTTGCAAAAACAAACATCCTGAATATTTTTTAAATACCTTAGTTTTGAATGTCAAAGGAAAGGACCCTCTGCTGGGAGTGTGTTTCCCCTCCAAAAGAATCACAGCAGCAGCCCAGCAGTCCTGGACCTGGTGCTACAAGAATGATAAGTCATCCTGTTGAGAAAGTAAGCATTCTATGAATGACTATTAAAGTCACGATCACTGAAAAATCTCATGAAATCCAGTGGATAGCTCCTTCCTCTAACAGACTCTTGTGCTTGCAGATAGGACTGATGTCTTGGATGAGGGACCAGATGACGGATAGCTGCGTATTCATTTAGATACTTCATAATGTTGATGTGAACTCGTGTGAGCCACAAGATTGTCATAGTCTCTCACCAGTAACTTATATAACTGTTATATAATTACTGCCACATTTAGAGTGACTGCAGTTGCAGAGCTGCTGTCTCATTGTCAGAGCCTCATTAATCCCAAACCGACTCCGTCCTCCTGACAGCAACAGGAAACAAAGCCCATTATAACTAACATTAGCATTACCTACCATTCATTTATTGGCTTATTGGTGGATCAGTTCAGCTGCTTTGTTTCCATTACTTCATAAATCTGCATATTTCAAGAACATTCCGATCGCAGAGCTCCTTCCTCCATATGACGGACGTAACTCGAGCTGGATTCATAAAGCTATTGCACTGACTCACATCGCTGACAGCTCGGCTAATGTGTGACAGCAACACTGCAGCAAGACAGCTATTATTAAGACATGTCCAACTGATGGAGGGAATCAAATAGAAAGCAAGAATTACTTTCCTTGCAGCAAATTGCGAAGTAACCTCCCCGCTCCTTCAGAAAGCATTTAGAAATTACAGTTGTTGAGATTTTGTTGTTGCTCCTTTATAGCATAGCTGTGTGGCTATTTCACTTTGTGCTGTTTTCTGGAAAACGCCGGGATGCAATCCAGCCTTAAGTAACCGTTAGATTTTGTTTATAAGAGCGTCTGTTGCTGTCTCCATGTTGGCACGTCAGTGCTCTCTGATCCAGGTATCTGCATAAAATGTCCTGAATTTCACATTCATGTAAATATATCATGCTTTTAATTAATGTGTGTTTTGCAGGTACTTTGCAAAAAATGACAAAGCTGATAAGATCACATGCAAACTGGACCATGAAATGAGGGTTTTGTCTGTTTTGCACAAGAGCGAGCTGCTGGAAACGGGACTGCTTCCATGTTTGTTTACTTGCGTTCCTCATGGACTGATCGGCTGAAGAGCTGAGACCCACAAGCATGAGATGGAGAGTTGGATGTGTCATTAGAGGAAGTCCTCAGACATACTGAGTCAACAAATACATGTGGATTTTGCAAAATTGAGGTACAACACAGAAAATGTCTTTGAAGAAAGTCTCCAATCAAAAGTCTTGAAGCAGCCAAAGAAATGCTTTTTTCATAGAGGCAAAAGCATGAAATGGATATCGTGTTATTTGGAGCGTCTCTTTGTAACGCGGGCAGATCAGCTTCCAGGTGTGTGCTCCCTTATGTTTGCTCCTATCTTTATTTGCACAAACATCAGCCTCTGTGCTGTAACTCAACACAATTACATGTCTCAAAATATGACCTTTCTTTTGAATGAAAATGTTGAATAATTCTGATTTTTTTTTTTACATTTTTTTGTAAATTATTCATCACTGAATCCTCGCACATAAGGAGACCTTAAAAACACTGGGAATGAATGGAGCCTCACACTTGCCAATATTTGCTCCTCTCCTTGAATGAGAACTTCAGAAGAAGTGGGATTCAGAGCAGATGCATGATCAGCAAAGCCCTCCTGCATAAATCATTAAAGAACAATAAATCACAGCCCATATTATTAATTATCCTATGCAATTATGGACTTTATGAAGAGACGAGGATGAAGTGTGAGAAGACGCTCTTCTCCACACATTTGCACACGATCGCCCATGAATCATTTATGCATGGAGGGAAGCAGGCCTGGTCGAACACAGGAACATGGTGTATTATCTTTTCATACAATGAGAGACGTTTTGAGAACAACATCCACAAAGAAGAAGTCAGACGAGACAATAAACATCTTGGTGCTATTTTGCTTCCCGGCAATCTCCATTAGTCCGTCTTTCGGGTTCTTTGTGTGCTTTGACAGCCGAGACAGATGTGTGTGTTTAACAAGAAAAACGCATGCAGCAGGCAACATCCCTCAACACCTCTGAAACACTCTGCTGCTCGTGTACCCTACTCACACTGTGGCAGCTCAAATGTCAGGATGCTCAGGCAGAAGAAGAAACACAGCGAGATGGAAGGCTGGCAGGAAGAGCTGGAGGAGTGTGTCGAGGAAGGATGGATGGAGAGAAAGTAATGGAGATGACAGGAGACAGAGGGAGAGATAGCGATGATGATGATGATGGTGGTGATTGGGCTTGGATATGATTTCACAGCTCGGAGCTATGAGATTACAAACCGTGGCAGCGGAATGTGAACCAGAGCAAAACAATGAAGGAGTTCCTGCATAGTCTCAATAATGTTTGAATCAAGTCAGTACTGTTCAATAAAGTGAGTCTGTTGCCTCAAAGCAAGAAGGTCCAAGGTTCAAGAACCGTCTATATGTACTTTGCGTGTTCTTCTCATGCCTGCTGGGTCTTTTCCCAGAAATAAACACTGAAAAGTGTGCATGTGATCATAGAGTCTATCTCTGTGTTGGCCCTGTGACGGTGATGGGTACTCTGGCTTCACCCTCCGATAGCTGGGATCGGCTCCAGCGCCCCGCGACCTCAAACCTGATGGAGCAGTCCAGAAGATGGATGGATGGGCCGGAGCTTCGTTCAGCCTGACACAATACATGGGGCAGGTCACATCCCGGGCAGGCTGCCAGCCATCAGTTTCAAGCCTCCAATTAACCGAACAACCTGCGAATTGTGAAAACAGGAGCAGGTACAGGAGGAACTTTTTAAAGTGAGGGAATTCCGAATTATTAGTGATGGAAAAGATATTGATAGTCATGACATGATCTGCTGACGCTGCATAAGGTCTGTGATCTGTGGACCATCGGCGTGGTGCCAGCACATCAACACTATTGTCCGTGTGTATCGATGCATGGCAGCGTCACCACATGTCAATGGGCATCAGCTCTGAGTCAGTGGAGATCGACATCGTGAAGAAAAACATGTCGTACTGAAGTTCATGAAATGCACGTTGCATGTCAAACAGTGAATTAAAGAGACCTCTAAAGTCATGCAGTCTGTGGAAGCCATAACTCCACCAAATCATTTATCTGATTTTCAGGTCCAACAGGAGAGTACAAACTGTACCTTTTAAAAAAAAAACTGCTTGCTCTAATCACAGTTGGTTAGCATGAGGTGGGAAAACCCAGCTAGCTGAGGAAGCTGAGCCTGTAACATGTAAAAATACAGACCAGTGCTCTGTTTCTAATGGCTCATTCACCTCCCATCAGTTAATACTGGTGAGGAGCTGCAGTTCAGGAAATCTCTGTATTACAGAAGTGATTACTTATATTTGCTTTGAGATCAGCGCTCGGTCATATACCGTGGTGTTGTCTTTCAACATAAGCTGCTAATTCCGTTAAGAACCTTAGTCTCCATCAAAGATTCACTTGTTTCTTTTTTTTTTTTTTTTTAAGTCTAAGCCCTTTGACTTGACTCATGTCTCAAACAATCCTTCTCAGAGTGAAGCAAATTGTGTTTAACAAAACACTAACTGCCTGCTCACCTGGTAAATCCAGGTGAAAGTCTTGTGGATTTGAACAATTAGAGCCGCTTCGGTCATCAGGCAGGAGCAGGATGAAGGGAAAGCGGGTTCAGATCGGATTAGCGCTGTCAGACATCACGTGTGCAGGGAGGGAATGAGTTGGACACCAGAAAATGAGTCAGCAAGGAGCAAGATCCAGACACCTGGGAAATCTAAGAACAAGAATTAAAGTAAAACAGTGTTTTTCAATTCACTTTTTCTGTTATATCTTAAACGAATGTTTTAGTTCTTAAAAGATTGAAGGGTTCAGTCTTACATAACAGCATAAAAACAAAGCGTAGGACAGAACATGCAGGAAGGAGGGCAGAATGAGCATTCTTATTAGAAACAGCTTGAAATGATAATGTTGTTTATTGTTTCTCTTTTCAGTGATAAAACCTGATGTGAAAGTGTAGTGAGGCAGAACAGATAAGAGTCAGAATGAGAGGGTAACTTTCTTTACTTTCCCTCAGATGGTTCCATCTGGCTGACAACTGAATTTTTGTGTTATTGCTTTGACACATCAGCTATGCTGCCAGCATAAAGGACCTGATTAGAAAATCAAAAATCCCCAAACAAACAAACATCATTGGAAATCTGCTTCATTTGGGCCTTTGTGAAAAGTCCCCTGATCTGGACTCTGATCTGGACCAAACTCTGTGACTATATGAACTCTGGTCCTTTTGAAAACGTGGGTCTTGGTTCACTTGCAAGCGGATGTATTGAGAGGATGTGATGCGAAGCGCAATGCATTTTGGGTGGTAAACAAACAAAGCAAATCAGAAACAGTTGGAATATGTCTCCTGGGCAGACGTAGAGTGGTGAGGAAGTGCAGGCCAGGCACTGATTGCTATCTGGACAGACGACCACGTATCGCGGTTGCTTGTGGCAGGATTTGCGCTTTCAGACTAATCAATTAGGCTTTACTGCCTCTGTGGTCAGTGCTCCCAGACGAGCAGTTGTAATTGTCTGATGTTGTATCCTGATGTGAAAGCATGTGTATAATGGACAGTGTGCTTTTACTACATCTCCAAGCATTTTTGTTGCTATGATTGCTTTTGTTTCTCATGTGTATAAAGGTTCAGGTTTCAGTTTGTTGACTATATGAGGAGATATTTTCTCTATTATACCTCAAACTGGTGATTTTGGCACCAATCATCTCCCACATTCTCGTAGTTTTTTTGTTTTTCATTTCATTTCATTTCATGTTGTAATTATGGGGGCTCACGCTCCATTCAACCCTTCTGTGGTTAATGCAGCGAGTGGAGGCATTACTTTTTTCAAAAATCCTTCTCATTGGCCAGTGCATGCAAAACCATTATTCCAGTACTCCTATGATACCACTCATGGTTTTATCCTTATTTGATGACCTGCAGAAATCACACAAACTTAAAGCTTAATCTATTTGCGTGAGCATGCAATTCGGCATGCTTTACCAAGTTCTGCGGCATGTGGCTCGGTCTGAATGATCCATTTGAAATAACATCAGTTGGGAGAAGATACTCTATAATGTGGACGTTAGCACTTCCTGAAAGAACATTTCTCTGCTAATGATAAGACGCAGCGACAGAATAGCTGAGATAAACAAGAAACATGCAGACCGAGGCAGAAAACCCACATTAACTCTTTTTAGACTAGATAAATGTATCATCTCGTGGCTGTGGAATGTGCAGTGACTGTTTCGGCCCCTTCTTTTCTGTGTTACTGAGTTACAAATCTTGCCTGCGATTGACAGATCATACTGCAGAGGTCTGTAATGAGGTCTGTAATGCTTTCCATATATCATACAGTCCATGATCTGGGAGTTGTGGTTAAAAGAAGTGCTGAGGACGTAGAGGGACGGCAGCTTGGCGGTTCTCACATGCTGAGAAACGAGCGCAAGAAACAGCAGTTCAGTGAAATAGTAAGGATACTAACAGGCAGCTCGGTGACAAATAGAGACGCAGTGGAAGCTGAAGGAGAAAGTGAAGTGAAAAGAGCCGAGTAAGAGGAGCATGATGCTCCGAGGCAGAGACAGTGGATGAAGAGAGTCAGACTGAAGCTCGGACCCTCGGGGGGACCGACTGCTCATCTGGAGCGGAGGAGTGTCACACCGCCTGCTCTCTGTCTCACTTTCTTAATAACCGCACCATGGGGATCTTCAATAGCCAAATTCAAACACTCCTTCCCTCTTCCTTTCAGCCGCCTCAAGCCTCAGAAACTGTGTCATTGTGTCGTTTTATTGAGATTTACATCTCCCGGAGTCTAATTTCCTCCTCATTTTTGATGATGCCATCACCAGGCAAGAGAGTCTTTCTTCCACACTCTGCAACCTTCCACAGTGAAGTTATTTGACCTGTGCAACATTTTACTGATTCTAGAGTAAATTCTATATTTATGGAAGGATTAATTCACAGTGGTTACAACTGACAGTAGTAATTAGGAAGTAAAAATATTCTTAAAACCATTGTGCGAAGCTTATATTGGTGAATTCTATGCTTTTGAGTCGTAATTCAGCTTCTTCTTATCTTAGACGAGTGGCTCATTTGTTCAATTTAGTATCAGCGTATCTTTTTGCAGTCTTCTCTTTTTTGTCACCCATCACTCTCTTTCCTTCCTTCTTTCTCCCCTCCTCTGTCTTTCTCTCACCTTCTGCTGTTACTCATCAACATGTTTGCTTGTCACCTTCCCATCTGTCGTGCTTCCCGGTCTTCCTCTGGCTCGGCTTCTGTCTTCGGGCTCACACGTGCGCTCACTTTCTCTGCTCTCATTATTGGGTTTGACACATTTCTGTCGTTCTTCGTTTCTTTTCGTGGTTTTTTTTTTTTTTTTTCCTCTGTAAATTGATTCGTCGTCTCCTAAAAAGTTTAACATGATTCAATTTCTTGTAATTACAAGAGACAAACTGTCGAAAATCAAACCTCTAAAGTCCTAAAATGGATCACTTCCCGACGCCGTGGTGTGTCTGATTGTGGTCGGTAATGATGGCGAATTGGATTATTATGTCGCTCCGAATCCTGGAGAGAACCTGCCCGAGAGTGAACAGAGAATTTAATGTGAAGGGAATTCGAGGACAGTCAGACCTGACCCAGAATGGAGCTGAGGATAATTGGAGCCAATCCAGAAGCAGTCGAGCCAAACAAAAGAGAAACAGACACTGACAGCAGCACATTGCAGCCTCACTTAACAGCAGCAGAGGACGTGTGATAATATTCAAGCTGATTGCTTGTCACACTCTCTGCCTCACATCCAAAACAAGAGCATTGCTAATAAACTAAACCCATGAATAAATGTGTCAGGACTAGTGTTGGTCAATTTACTAGGGAATAGTAATTAGTTAGTTATTACTTCTCCAAGAAAGTTATCCAGTTCCTCTACTGATGACTTGTTGTTAAAAGTGAAATAAACTTTTCATTAACATGACGCACAACTTGAATCCTCTAGGAAACAGCAGACCTTTCAGCTTTATTCGATTTTCTCTGCACTTTCTCTCACACGAAATTGTAATTCAATGAAACTGTATTTTGCAAAACCTGTTTTGAGTTTCAATCTTTTATTTTTATGCACATTGCATCAAATAAAAATCCATTTAAATTCACAGGTCTCTGACTTGACAAAAAATATTGATTAAACCTATTTCCTGTTCATTCAACCACATTTTAATAAACTAAAGCAAGTCTTGGTACAGTGAGGAGTAATAGTGACTTTACCAAAACACAAATTGCAGTTGCATTCAGGCTGTTAGTCCAGCCTCATTTCATGGCTTCCCTGACAGGACTTTATGTTTTTGTACAGTTTTCTTTTCTTTCGGAGTTCTTTCTGATTACTGTTTTTGCAGTAATTACTTTACTTGTTGAAAAAAATTATTGGATTACAGTAATATGTCACTTCCAACAGGTCACTGTCCATCAGTGAACAGGACTGATTCTACCGTCATTTCCCAGCCCAGTTCAGCTGCCTCACAGTGTGTTTGGTTTAAAAAGTAAAAGACTGGCCTTTATTTGGCAGGTAACAGGTCCTGATTGAAGTGATGTGTTATATCGAGAGTCTTTACCTCGATATAGCAGACACAGTGTTCCAGCTGCTCCTCCCCAGCGTGGCGTCTCTTTCTGACTCAGCCTGAACAGTTTGTGGTTCGGGGCGTTGCTCATCTGTGACCCATTAGCAGAGAGATTCAGACCGGTAAACTGGTCACACGGTTGCTTCTCTAATCTCCAGGTCACCACATCTCCTTTGAAAGTGTAGATGGCCCTATTTCGTTTCACAGAAGTGTTACGATAACACATAAATGTTTTCAAAACGGTATGGACTGGGAGTCACAGCACTCTGGAACCAAACGTTGTTATTGTCCGTCTCGCTCATGTGCCGTAAGAACTCCTCCAGAAAGCAAAATGCTCTCTTTCTGTTTTCACAGTCCTGGTTCAGGAGCTCTCTCTTATTCTCCCATCACTTTATTTGAAGAAATGTCTTCTCATGGCGAGT
Organism: Salarias fasciatus; assembly: GCF_902148845.1. Classification (NCBI taxonomy): domain Eukaryota; kingdom Metazoa; phylum Chordata; class Actinopteri; order Blenniiformes; family Blenniidae; genus Salarias; species Salarias fasciatus. The sequence goes on along the minus strand of NC_043765.1, from coordinate 8,747,876 downwards.
CTGACAACCGTTCTCTGATGGGTCGGAGGTTTGAAGTGACTGTGGTTTATACGGAAAAGCAAACATAATACTTTTGTTCAGTTTGTCCCCTCGCTGTCCTCCCAGGAGTTATGCACTTGAGTTTCTTGAAAAATCTAAAATGTCGTGGTCGGGATTAACTCTGTTCTTGCTCTTGCCGCCTCAAGTAAACAGAGAAGTCTGTGTTTTTGTGGAATCTATATATCCAGCTGTAGTAATCTGCTCTGTCAAAATGAGCAACAGCCATCCGATGCTTCAGAGTGAAAGACGCCCTGGAGGGAGTCTGCTGGAGCGATTTGATGGATTTCATGATGGTCTTCTGCTCCCTGACCTGAGCAGACCCTGAAACTGTCATGTTAACAGTGCTTAATTTTATCTTTTACCTGTAACAATGAAAGACGGCAAACAACAGGGTTTCTTTGAGAAACTTAGAGATTTATTGGATCTGTAGAACTGGTGCGACGCAAACGTTCCCTATCAACTGGGTGAAAAAAAAGACAGAGGCAGCAGTAACAGAGCAGGATGTTTTCTGAGGATTTGAAGTCATATTTTGTACTTTAATTCCATCCAACTTCATGTTAAAGTCCCCTCTCCTCGTTCCGTCATATACAGCAGACATGCAGTGATTTTGTTTCTTTTAAGTTTGTTGTTGTCGGCATATAGTGGCGCTACTGCAGTTCCAAAAATAGAAGGATCTCCACTGTTTTCGCCTTTACCTCACTTCAACATGTTGTGCAGAGCTTATGTCTCGATTTTTTTCCTCTCAGTCTTTCTTCTCGGTGTTTCTTCGGCGTCTCTCCTGGACGATTGTTTGCAGTGTGCCTGGTGCCAAGTAGGAAAACTTCTCTTGAATTCTCCAATGAGAAGTGGAAGCCATTAGCTTTGGACCAAAATAATGATCTGTCTTTAGATGCCTCCCATTGTCTTATCCTCTCTCCCTCTCTCTCTGGCTGACAGCGCTGGCCTGTCACGTTGTGCTTCTCCTCTTAAACATACATGAAGCGTGTTCCCCGGGGGAGGAGTTCTAGTTACATGACTCACGTCCTCCACAATCAGAATAATTCAGTGGGAAGCAGAAAAGCAGTGGGAGGGCAAACTGTGAATGGATTCAGTAAAGTGTGCTTCGGGGGTTTAAAAAAGGAGGGTTGACTTTTTCTGCATAATTATTCCAAGGCTTTCTTAATGGTTGTGCTGGAGGTGATGGCCGCCGTAATGTTCCTTCATCCGCTCCCACCAATTATGTGGCCAGCCTTCACGCCGCTTGCTCTTCCCGAGGCTTCCTTAGTCTGCACTTCTGGAAAATCCAGCGAAAAACAAGCAAAGTTCCCTGTCAGGGAAGGAACCATTCAGACTATTTTAATTTGATCCAAGCACAGTGGCCAGTTGCACGTCAACACAAAAAAACATTTTCATCTCATGTTTTTCTTGTGTCAGTTTCCTATCCTAGTTTTTCTCAAAGAAATCTGTTTTTTTGTTTTTGTTTTGTTTTTTTGTAAATCCAATCTCATTTTATTTCTTGCTTTCCATCCATACAGAGATTGATAGTTTTTCCTTTGTTTGTATTCTTTATCATTTCTTTTTAGTTATTTCAAATGGCACATCAACAATGATGAAGTTTTGAATCATATATTAATTAGATGCCACATGCAGGCAGAGCTGCTATGAGTTTTTTGGGGGGTGTCGGTATCAAGATATAACATTTATACTTCTACTCGTAGTTTAGAGAGTTTTTCGTTATTGATTTTGACAGTTCAAGAACGTTCATACAATGTCAAATTAAATATCACTCAAGTTGATTCTTTGGTAATTTTCCAATCTTTCCAGCGTTCTTTTTTTTTTTTTTTCTTTCCTGCTTAATTGGAGTCAGAGAGGTGGATATCGAACTCCAGCCGACAATAGACAGAAGACAAGATGCACTCAGGACAGGTCATCAGTCATCCATCACCAACAAAACACACAGTGATTAAACTGTTCTGCAGTCTCGTCTCGCAGGGAAACACAGACTCACCTCCGAGATTCGGAGTTTACATCCTCTTCTTGTGTGTGGGCGGCTGTTCTGGGAGCTTTCACAGGTTTCTTCAGATTATCCAAAGGCAGACTGATGAGCTGTAATTTCATTCGACAGTAGATGTGAATGTTAATGGTCAATGGGGCGATTGAAAGACTGAAGAACAGCTTCACTTTCTGTTGATGTAATAACGCCGGATGGATGGATGGATGGATGGAACCAGAGGGGAAAATGTTTTGTACTGATTTAATAAAACAGTCAAGACCTTTTGTGTTGTGTTAAGTGTGGCGGCATCACTAGAAAGAAAACAAATTCCAAACTATTACTATTACAAAGAATCCAAAGGACCTTTTGTTTTTTTTTTTTCCTTTTTTTTTAAAACTACTTTCAACATTCTCAGTAATTACTTTTGTGCCAAATTTCCACCACAAAGGATCCAAGCTGCACCAACAAGCCTGTAAGCACAGATTACCAGAATGATAATGAGCATAATCGTTTTGCTCTTATCTTTTTTTTTTTTTTTTCTTTCAAATGTTGGACCTGAGGGGCCATAGAATCATGCCCATTTTTTTTTTCTGATTGTTATGATTTCACAAAATATTTAGTTGATTTGTGGAAATACATTTGAACCATTTTGTTTGTAAATACTGCAAATTATCTTCGATCTCCTGAGGCCATTTTATTTATCCTATTGAACACTTGAATGATTGATTATTAATCCATTCGCTCAACCATTGCAACTGGCTCTCTCAGTGAAACAGTTGTTTTTTGCAGATTGTCAGTCACTCAGTCATCCAACGTGAATCCCATTTTCACCACCTTCTCTTCTCCATCTTCCTCGTTCATACAATTGTCCCCCTTCACTTTGCCATCCCATTTTTTTACTCCCCTCTCCTTTATTAAATAATCCCCTCCCTCCATCCATCCATCCATCCATCGCTGCCTATCTTTGCTTCCTGTCCCAGTTCCTCGGGGGACCGTGGTCACAAAGGCATCTGCGGCATCGTTTTGCATGTAAATTGGATAATTGGATTTGGCCGCAGCAGGCAGGGAGAAAGGGATGAAAGAAAGGATGGGAGGAAGTAAAGAAGGAAGGTAGGGTTGAGAACAGCGGCATCAAGAGGAGGTGGAGCTACTGAAAGGGTCGGGGGGCGAAAAACTGAAATTTATGCACATTCACACATTGGAATTCCTCCGCTCACAGGCGGAGATGAACGGCGGAGTTTATGCACGGCTTCAGTCTCACGTGACCAGATGACAGAAAGATGTAGTTGTATCTGTGCAGCACGGTAACGGACAATCTAAATTCAAGTCTATGTGTAAGGTGGCAGGGAGCACATCAGCATGTGATTCGGGGAATGCCGAACACGTCCCACTATCAGGGACGACTCTGCTCCACAAGCGTGTCTGCACAGTGTGGTTCCTGCACCATGCGGTGTCATCTCGCGTTGTGCCTCGAAGACATTTTGTTCACTGTCACACTCCCGGTTCATGACCTATAAATGTAAATTTCTAAAGTTCTGATGCAGGTTTCAGGTTTCGGTAGATAGATGACCTTCAAAAGCATTGTGACAACAACATCTTCTGCTTCAATGCCTTAAATTATCATCTGTAGGCTCAATATTAGAATGATTGAATATTAATCTTCAGCTTCATATTGTGCTCACTCATGTAGGAGTAATTTTGTTCGTTTATGTATGTGTCCCTGTAGTCTGTTGAGTTCAGTACATATTTGTTGTGGTTCAAGCCAATTAAAGCAAGACCTCCAAAATAACAAAATTTGCTTGATATATATATATATATATATATATATATATATATATATATATATATATATATATATATATATGTATATATATATATATATTTTTTTTTTTTTTTTTTTTCACTTAAATTACAAAAAACTAATTTAAAAAAAGTAATTCTCCCAACAGGTTGCACCTAAACTTAATGAAGTTTGGGCAGAAGCACTGCACAGCTTGGCCCCACAATAAAGCAAGCTAATCCAGGAATATTAATAATGATAATTAGCTTAGCTTCCAAGATTTGATGGGAATGGTCGCCTTCAAGACCGTATGACAATGCAATGTCAGCTGCATTAATAATTTTTGAATCACAAGTGTCTATACTTCCAATTCCAGAATGAAAATCCTTCCAAAATCAGAGATTTTCTTCTCAAAACCTTGATACGACTTGAATCATGACCGCATTCATGACTGATTAAGCTTTTAGATCCATACTGAAAAACATAATTTTGACACATACTTCTGGTGTGTGTGTTGATGTGCATATGACTATGCATGTATGTGTATATTACAAACAGAACACCACAATAGCCTCAAGAAAAGAAACATTTTTGAGCCCCCTGTATGATGCTGAATCAGTTCTTTCTCTGTACTTTTATATCAGTAGGAAATGTGAGTGTTACTCCCCGTCTGGTAAGATCATATGCACCCTAGTGTAAATATGGTCTTTGAAGTCGTTGCAGCTGAAAATAGGCCGTCTGCATGGACATAAGTCAGACTTAATTAGCTAAATGGTCACTGCAGCTCTACGGCTGATTGATTTTAAAGGGTTTTCTAGAAATTGAGCCTAATTCAGGGTGGTGATTGGCCGGTAACAAGCACTGAGTTCCACACTGCTGTCCTGTATTACTTTTCTTTCCACATTTCAGTGCACATGAATTCAGTTTTAACGTCCCGTCACTTGCATCACATTTCCACCCCCCATTGCAGCTGATCTGACCTGCTCACAGAGGAAGGAGAACACAACGACTCCTTCTCTGCGAGGAGCCCCAAACAATCACATTACCCCAGACGTTATCTAATCAGGGAGGGATCGCAGAGCCTGCTTCGATTCACCCGCTCGCTCGGCGGCGCGGCGCACAGATCACAGATCAGCTGCTCCAGACGTGCAGTCGACTCGCCGCAATCACTGCATGCTAAGTTAGCAGCAAGAGTGAGGCGGATCTCCTCCGGCTCTGTGACTTCCGCTGCCATCAGTGTGAAAGCTGTCAGCTCTGAATCACACACACACACACACACACACACACACACACACACACACACACACACACACACACACACACGTACACACAAACACACACACACAGACACACACGTACGCACGCACACCCGTTATCCTTGCTGCGACCTGTCCTCTCAGTGCTAATGAATGCAGTCACATCAGCGAGCTGATGGAGGAGAAGTGTTAATATGAATGTGCGTGCGTCTCTTTGTGTGCACCCGTCCCATACAAGAGCTGCCAGTCCTGCTCATAAACATGCGAATGGAGCAGAACAGTCGGCATTAAGTTTGTCCCGATGTGGTTTGGTGTCCCTTCCTTCCTCCACTTCTTGCTCTCTACACCTCTTTAATTGTCTCTCTGGTGTCCTCTGTCCATCGCGTCTTCTCCTCCGCTCTCCTCAGCTTCTGCCTTTAATGTCCTCCTCCCCTTTTTACCTCTCTCCTGCTTTCCCACTCTATCATCTCTCTCTTATCCCTTCCTGCCTTATGCTCTCCTGCTGTGCAATGCTATTATTCAATGTCTTATGCAATAAAGCGCCCCATTTCAATACTTTATTACATAATTAAGCAAACTGAATCTAATTTACAGGCATCTTATCATGTCTTTACAACCTGTTGTATAAAATGTGCTTTCATTCCACCTGGATGGTTTTTAATTAAATATTTTGACCCCCTACCTCATTGTACACTTCATGCAGGTTAACATTGTTTACCTTCTGTAATATGTTGACCTCTAGTGTTATGATGGAGAAAGCGGTTGCATGATGTGCAGAGAAAGCAGTAAAAGCAAAGAAAGACAACGTGGGAGTCATTAAAGGTGCTTAGCTGTGCACCCAGAACAACTACTGAAAGCTCAAACATCAAACACAGCAGTAAAATATTCAGATTGGAGATCATATGCAATAGTATTAAGTCTCAAAAAACAGTTTTTATTAAACATATCTGCTGCACATAGCATGAGTATTGATGAAATACACCATGCCTTTTAACATGTATGCTTCTCTGTCCTTGCTGCTTTATAAAAATCAGGGTACTGGTTGACAAAGGCCCAATTTACACAAGAATGTTTTAATGTGGCTTCGAGCAGCATTGCTGTATAAACGGGCACCCGAAATGAAATGAAAGTTTTCCATTTTCATGCAAAACAACTAAAATAATATTCAAATCTACAAGCAATTTGGAGTCACCAATTAACTTGAACATGTTTTCAGACTGTGGGAGGAAACTAAAGAGAGAAAGAGAAAAATAAACAGAAACACACAGAGGGAACATACAAACCATAAGAGAAAGAAAAAGTCTTGTAAACCTCATCGAATGGTGTAAACTTCACCAAGTGATGAGTCGCGTTAAAGTGGTGAAGAAGACAGTCTGGAAGCTGGGGGTGTTGGAGCTGATTGTCAGATAGCGGATGGGGAAAGTTTGTGGGTCGCAGCACGTTGTGGAAGAGTTATCAGTGACACTCAGAGAGCAGTGAAGAGGAACTGATTGGCTCAGGGACAACCTGGTCACTCAACTCTTTGGGCCGCAATAAGACGGTGAATCCAGCAACTTCGACGGAGTGAAAACAAGAAACCATCAAGAAAACAAAGAAGCAGAAAGATGACACAGTTCTCCACACAGGCTTAGATTAAATATGTGGAAACAGACCTTTGACCTTTAGGTGTCACAGTTGGCAGTTTCATCTCATAGCATGTTTTCATTTTCTGCTTTATGAGTGATTTAACTCATTAATCATTGATGGAAAATCACATGACTATGGCGGAGATCATCTCAATCACCTTTTTGTGTCATGAAAATTTGCATGAGTGTCTTCACACAGTTCAAAGACATGTTCAAGATAAGTTGATGATTGTCTGAGTTTGCCCTGAGCTGATGATCTGTCCAGCTGGGATTCTCTTGAAATGGAATTGAAATAGAAAACGATAAACTTCACACTAATATGATTAGTTACCAAACAGCACTTTTACAACAGCATCTCCCAAATCTTCCAAATACAAATTTCCTCACCACCAAAATGACATCTGATAAAATTTTCTGTCATTTATTCTCATCCTGTCTTGTAAATGAATACACAGTTAAACAGTCACTAGGTTTAGTTTCTTCAGACTCAATCAGTAAATTCACCAAAACACCAAAAATCAGAGAAAGATGTGCATGTTTAGACCAAATACATATTCATGTCACCATCATTCACTGAACATTGAAATACAACTTGGTCTCAGATTAAGAACATCTAATCTGAGACCGAATGTCGATCAAACCCAGAGAAGAGAGTAATCAGTGTAAAACAGAGTGACATATATCCTGAGGAGCAATGTCACAACAGCAAGACTGTACAAACTGAGAGGACTGAGCTCCTGCAGCCGAAAAGCTTTCCTGGCATTTCGAAGGCTTTAATTCATCAGTCGGTGGTCACAGGTGGCGTGGTGCCTCCGCCGTCAAAAAGCTCCATGCAAGTGGAAAATTTATAATGCACATGAATGTACCTATAAGATTCCCTGATTGGCCATTTCCTCTCCATTGTAATGGGTCTGGAGGCCTGTAATTTTTGACTGTCACTCCAGGGTTTTACATCATGATCATGACTTGCAGACGTTTTTCATCACCATGAATTTTTTATTTTACACACAAGCCTCTCATCTCGATGTCCCTCCATGTTTTTTTTATGCGAGCTTGACTCTGCTGGGAGAGGACAGAATTCTTAACTTTCAGCCTTGTTCCAGTTTGTTCCCGGCCATGTAAGACATAAAAAAAAAAAAAAAGAAAAACTAAAGCAAACACACATAATGCCAAGCCATGCACATCGCCATGAAAAGCCCTGTGGGACGAGACTGAGACAGAATGAAAGATGGGGAGGCAGAGGAAGATTGATGGACTTGGAAGGAGCAAAAGGAAATAGAGAATCAAGAGATTCAAAGAATGACAGCAAGAAGGGAAATTACAGAAAATGAGGGATGTACAGCGAGAAAATAGGAAACAGTGAGCAACGGAAAAGAGAACTTCATGTGGACAGCAGACTGACGGGATTGTTTTCATCGATGCGTCGTCTATTTTCATCCTGCTTGAAAAAAGCCAAATACTTTTGCTGCTCAGAGAAATCAAAGCTCAGATTGCATGAATTATTTCTTATTTGTCAGCAGGATTTGTTTTTAACCCTCCATCTCCTCTTGAGTCCGGGGGCATAAAATAATTATTCTGCTACGGACCAGAGACCGGGAGCATATCGCTATCAAACAACCTCCACGCTTTTAATATTTTATCATTATTTCTTTCTTATTCTCGCTACCGTTCCCAGCCCGCACTTCCCTCCTTCTTCTACAAGACAGTGATGGCTTGAGGGTCGAGGCACACGCTTCAGATTGTATTGATTTTGTTTCATTGTCGCGCGCCGTCAGTGCCCGGCTCTCGTGGGCTCGCAAGGAGCATCAATTCATCATTTGTGTAGGAGAAATGTGTTATTTACACAAACACGAGCACCGTGCGTCAAATGTGCTGCAGAGGCTCCCGCAGGACTGCAGAGCCTTGGATGCATGCGTTTTATCATCAATCAACTCCGTCTTCTGTATTCCCGTCATACTAACACGACCTCAATGCTGTCTCCAGGCTTGATCTTTATGAATGAGTGACGCACTGCATCTGCGAGCAGGAGGTGGTCCGCGTGAGTGATGGATTTGGAAAACTTTGAATCAGTAATTATGCCCGACTCCTAACAAGTCTAATATATTTGGCTGCCAACCTTCAAATAAAATGGTTTCAAGTGGTTCTGCAATCCATTCCGGCTTCCTCCCACAGTCCCAAAACACGCTTGTGAGTTTATTTGGAGTGTGTGTGCGTGCATGTGTGCGTGCGTGCGTGTGTCTTGTTTCATTCACAACAGAAAGATTTTCAATTTGTCATCATGAAAAACTCAGTCACAAGATTATAAACCTTTCTGAAGTCTGATTTAGTTTTCTTAGGCCCCATTTTTAACGTTTCAAGTGCAAATGCATCGTTTTTGTGTTTTGGTTCCAGAAAAGTTTCACGTTTACGCAACAAAGTTTTGAAAATGATTTCTGTCTGCATAGAAATGGTGAAAACTCTGTAGTTTCATGTAAGGCCACTAGTGAGTGCTGATGCTTGGTTTTGCATTGAACCACACCACGTGTTCAGACAACAATAAGCTATAAACATGAACAATTTACCAGACGTTCACATGGACAGACCATGAAGATTGACTGCTTTTACATTCACCGCCACCTGTAAAATTACCAAGTCCCAGGAGAACATTGACTGGGTTATGACAGTTATGACACTCTGGAGGCAAACATCGTTGCTATTGTCCATCATTTCGCGCAGAAGAATAGTGCAGAAGAACTGTGGCCGTGGTGTGCATGTGCAGTAAAAGTCGCATTTCCAGTAGCTCTGAGCACCACTTATCTTATAAATGGACACACAAAACACAACGAAAGTTTGGTGTTTTCACTTGAAAATGTTGTTCTGTTAAGCTTTAGTTTTTAGTCGCTCCACATTCATCAATAATGAATCATTTATACACTGAAATCATCAAGACTTCACAGTTGCTGCATCCTGCTGTTCTGCTATACCTGCACCTGCCATCTCTTCTCCGTTGCACCAAAAAAAAAAAAAAACAAGACTCTGTACGAGTTTTTACTCAATGCGTAACTTATTTGTAAAATCTCTGCAGTAGTTTGTTTTGGTAACATGGTGCCTCACTGTGGAGGACTCAAAGTGAAGAATCCTGGAGTTTTCTGAGTGACTGGTTGCTGCCAAGTGGAAGGTTCATTTTTGGTTCGACTCAGCAGTTTGATGGTTGTAAGCTCAGAAATCAAGAAGCTGCACATGAACCATCGTCTCTGTGGCTCAACAGTCTTACTGTGAAGAACGGCCTCTCTGGAGCAATACTGCAGTTCACTGAAGTCTGCACACTTTTCAGGACTTCTATTTGTGAGACTGACCATCTCAAGCATCTCAACACACCAGTGCAGGTGTCTCCCACTGTGGGAGTTTTTCTTATTAATGTCAAAACTTTGCACACATTGGCACGTTAAAGAGGAGGTGGTTTCTATTTTTCTGCGGCTCGCCACGGGTCTGTCACTGAGGAGATGGACGATGATACAGTTGGCATTGTGACAAATAAAACTCATTTTCTTAACTTCATGTGCAAAAATGTGGCGTTCAAAGATGAAACTGAAATCTGGCCCCGTTAAGTTTTTCAATCGATTCTGTTTCGCAGATAAAGATTAAAAAAGTGTTTTTTCACTGCTCAAAAAAGAAAAGGGAACACTAAAATAACACATCCTACATCTCAATGAATGAAACATTCCAGTTGAAAATCTTTATTGTGGACATTAAGAATAAAATAACATAGAAATGATCAATTTAAATCAATATTATTGCATAGAGGTCTGGATATGGATTCATACTCAATGTAATATTTTATTTCTCTATGCTCTGGACCCTGTGCTGACAGAAACAGCACATGCCTCATCTGCCTTCTTGCCACAGCTCACATTAATGTGCCATCCTGGATGAGCTTCACCATCTGAGCAGCACATTATAAAGGGTTTTAAATCCAGCACAATGGTTTTAAAGACAGGGCTGCATTCTGTCTCCCATCCTCTTCTCTGTCTACACCAGCAGTGTCTCCTGCAGCAGAGAAGGAAGGACTCTTTCACAGTGTGCTGATGTGACTGACTCCCAGGCAATGCAACAGTAACAGCAGGAAGTCTGTGCTGTGGGTTCGGAGGGAAAAACCCAGAGCACCTATTTCAACAGGTCCTGTTTTGTGATGAAGCTATGTTGTAGGTAAATTTCTATTTTTACTGAAAAACAAAGTTTCTCTCCAAGTTTGTATCTCATGCTTCATCTACCAGTGAGAGCACTGACAAAATGCAAAAGCGACCAAAACATCAGTCAGAAAAGAGAATGGACAAACAATGTGTGGTTACCTGTAGAACCACTCTTTTATGAAGGTGGCCTTGCTAATTGCCGCTCATTTCTACCTGTTTTCTGCTCCATTTGTACAACAGCAGGTGAAATTGATTCACAATCAGTGTTGCTTCCTAACTGGGCAGCTTGATTTAACAGATTTGTGATTGACCTGGAGTTAAGCCTTCTCTTTAGTGTGTGTGTGTGTGTGTGTGTGTGTGTGTGTGTGTGTGTGTGTGTGTGTGTGTGTGTGTGTGTGTGTGTATAGTTAGAAGTTCGCCAATTCTAGTGCTGGTAAGTTTGATTGTTGCAATTACATTGGAGAAGTCAGTTTGAGCCATTTGCACTTCCATTGTGAGAAATTGATCTCTCACTCTGTCCTATTCATGTGATAAACTGTCCTTGAGCATCTCACTCAACCCCAAATTGCTCCCTGTGGAGGTGGAGGAACCTTGAACGGTAGCTGTCGCCACTGATGCGTGGGTGAGTGTGATGAACAGTGTAAACCGCTTGCAGACTGCTGAAGCTGTGGAATTGCACAAAATAGTAAATGAAATCCATTTATCATCACTTTTTATTTGGACCAAGTATAAGTCTGACAACTTGTGTGTTAGATTCCTGATTGCTGCATTGAAATGAGACTTTTGCATGTATTAGACTGGAATGACAAAAAAAAATCTTCAGGGAACGAAGTTGCTTCCATGTTCATTTGTTACCATGGAGCACTGAGCACTAAATTCAGTATGATGCCATTGAGTTGGACATGTCAGTAGATGAAGCTATCAAACATATTGGAATATTATGCAATGAGATCTGTATTTGGAGAAGAAAAACGGCAACATGGGAATCTGCACATGTTTTCAGCTACTGTGGACCACATGCGCATTGTACAATATTCTATTAATCCTATTAATATAAACTCTTTCCAATAATTCACAAAATTGATCCTATATACCTATTATTCATGTCTGTGAAAGCTCAAAATGCATTGTGTGTAACTTTGCATGTCTAGAAGATGCCACTTTTATACATTGCATTAGGAGATCAGCAACAAGTGTGTGCACAATATCCTGTTTGTACCTGTTTTTATACATGTAAACTTTAATAGATCACGTCTGATACGAGTCTGTTCAGCATGATACAACATATTAATATAGCTTTACATCAAGCTCTGAGAGCAAACAATGCGTTCTTTTTCACAGTACACATCATGATTTCTCCTAATATAAAATGTGGGTGTTGATGAATATTTCCGCCGTGTCATTTAGCGATGTGAAAATACTAATATCACCAACCAAAACATAGAATTCAGAGGACGTTAGGCAGTGAACTATCAGTTAAGTGTATCACCATGCGTAGCTTTGATTATTGTTCTTTTGTTGGTGACTCACCTGCTGATACAGAAAGGGATTTAACCTGCCTGGCTCTCCCTTTTCATCAGACTGACTGCATCCAGTGATCCACTGATCACTGATCTGTTTCTGTGGGTTTCCCGGTTTGCCTCAAAGCAGCTCTCTTCAAACCTTCCCCGGTGGTCGGCTGCTTAAAATGCAGCGGTTCAAGCTACTAGAGACTCCACAGTCCTCCTGACGACATCTTAAAATGTCTCACACTGAATCTTCTAACGATTTATGAATATTAAAGAGCCACACGCAGCCCAGTTAAATCACACACAACAGACTCGCTGCTCCTCCGCTCTCCTTCGCCACAAAATCTATGAGTCACAGAGGAGTCATGATTGTCTTTACATCTCTGTCAGGCCGCCGCTCCCCTCGGTGTTCACGGCCAAAAGCCCTTTCATTTGTGCAGTGTGATTCAGCCCGAGGCCTCTGTCAGTCTCTCGCAGGCTGTAATATGTCTGTTTGTGCGGGTAAGTGCAATAGCATTAAATATAAACATTATTCTCCGCAGCGAGAGGAGCGAGCCGGCTCCAGAGGACTCGACGGAGGCCAACAGCGGCTCCGTCATGGAGACTGATGCACTCTGAATCATCTCATTCAATAAGAGACTGTTAGTGCGGGAGAGGGAGAAGAGGAGGACTCTGAAGTCCCAGCAGTATTCACTTTAGTTTGGTTCGTTGCTGTCGGTGTGTCTGGACGTGTGAATGGAGAAGAGATGCGTCATATAAGTCCGTTTAACTTTCATAAAAGGTCGTATGTTATAACAGGCAGGCTGAATAACACATTCGGCGACCTTGGTGCACAAACAGTGATCCCGAGTAAAACTTTGTTGTGGAAATGAACCAAACTCAATCAAGCCGAAGCTCAACCACTTCTCCACTGAAATACATTGAAGTTCCTTATTGGAAGATCATTTGTTTTCGTTTCTCTTTTCTTCAAGATGGGATTAAGACCTGCAATTTAATTCATTTGCAGTGTGCCGCAGAATGGAAGTTAAAGAGCAGTTTTACAAAACATAAGTATCATATTTTCAATATGAGATAAATGGAGACACTAAGTCTTTTATCAAATTGTGTAAAATTTTCAATATTTTGTGGCAACAGCCTCAGAGACACCTTATTTGTTCTGTTTGAGTTTCATAAGAGCACATTAGAGGCAGAGAGAGGCTGCAGGAGTGAAGTCTACATAGCGGCATTAAAAAGCCGGGTCACTAAACCATTGATTGCAGTCGGCCTGCTGATCTTTACCAAGAGAATCACAAAGCATCGAGTCGAAGGTAATTCATTAAGACCTGAATGGGATGAGGAGGCTCATCGTTTTCCCGGCTGTTTGTGGGTCTAACCTCACAATGCCGTAGTTTAATGTTCTTGAAGAAAATCAACTAAATCTGACTCTATATTTTTTTTTAGTTTGGTGGGGAAAAACAGAAAAAAATATTTAGAAATGTTATTTATTCAAACAGCAAAAAAGTCCAAATAATTTCCAAGAACCTGAAGAACCCTGAAACAATGTAGTGATGTCTTTTCTTTGTCTATTCGCTTTGAGTTTGCCTTTAACTCTGTTTACATGAAAAAGTTTCAAGTGAAAAGGTGTCATTTTTGCATTTTCATTGAAGAGAAGTTTCACGTCAAAACAGCAATGTTCTGGAAACTGTCTGTTTCCATGGATACGGCAGACACGCTGAGAATGACGCTGTCATGTAGGGCCACTAGCGGGTGCTGCTGAAGGTTTCTGTAATCAAACCACACACGTGTGTTATAAAGGATAACAGTGGGAGTGCACGGACATTCTCATGGACAGACATCCAGGTTGGATTGTTATTACGGACGACTCTCAAATCTAAAACTACCAATTCCCAGGAGAACTTTGACCGGGAGTCTTGACAGTCTGGAGGCAGACGCTGTTGTTATTGTCCATCGACTCACATGTGAAGAGGAATTATTTATTATGGCCGTGGGGCGCAGTGGCAGTCGCGGAATGTCTGAAAAGCTGCTTTTCCCCCCCATTTATATGCAAGTGGAGTGTTTTTAAAGAGTTCCATCTTCAGAGCCTTTTTCCAAAAGTTGGATTTTCAATGGCTCTGAGCACTGTTGTCATGTAAACGAACACCCAAAACACAACTAAAATATTTCCATTTTCACTTCAATGTTACGTCAATGAAAGGCTGTGATCTGTTTCAATACTTAAGCTCCTGTTTCTATTTCGGCAACATAAACTGTGGTGATTCTTGAAAAGTTAGCTGGTAAGATTTAGTCATTTTGTTATTTTGTTGAAGTCCATCTCATCATGATCCAGCACACGTTTCACTCCCATGATCACTTTATTGCAAACATTGTAAAAATAAACAAATCGCCTCTGCTCTGTCTTGATACTCCACCGTGCAAAAGCAGATAATATTCAACATTATATATGAATGTTTGCTTGACTGAGAACTGCGTTTTAACTGACATGTCCATTTCATTATTTCAAGGCTTTTCACAGCCGTGCACATCTGAACCCACAGTGAAGATCATGAAGGTCTCTGTTTTTAATAACAGTGAATAATTCTGAAACGTAAAAATATCTGAAACAAGAAGACTTTTTAGTCCTTGAACAGCTATAAAGCTTTTTTTTTTCTCTGGAATGATGTTGCTTTGATTCGCAGTGTGGAAAGATGTGCGCAGTGCTCTTTTTTTTTTGTAATGTGTAAAAGGTTGCTCAAAGCTGCCTTCACGCCATGATTCATTTATTCTATTTTTTCTTTCCATTCCAAAAATATATCCAATAATATGGAACATCAACACTCCCGCAAAGAAATGGCGAGCCGCATGCACGAGGAGAGAAAGATGAAGCGAGTTGGAGAGTAAATGCTGACAAATCCCAGACTTTCATTATATGAAGCATGAAAGGACGCTTGATCATTCACTCGCTCATCTCCCTCTCTCTCGCCTTCGCTCCCTCTTCTTTTACATTTCGAGATGTGATAGTGGTTACAAAACCACTTTCCTGCAGAGAGACTGGATCTCTGGAAATTCACAGACACAGAATGTCAGACGGACCAGCATCCATCTCCACGATGGCAGGAATGTCTACATTAACACACACTTCATATCGAACAGACAGGTGGAAACACACACACGTCTTTTCCAGTGGATGATTCCTCTCCTCTCTGCCTTCGGCAGCACAACCTTCTGAATGGAAAGAGGACGGATTATACATAACAGAAGAGGGCTTTGAGTTTTCTTCAGGTGTCTTTTTCTGTGAGTCACACTAAATTAGCAATGTTGATTTGAAGAGTGGAGAGAAAAAAAACCCATTAAAATTGGATATTGTCAACTGAAACGACAACATTTTGTCGAGCTCTGAGTGAGTCCTGGTTTGGTGTTTTCCTGTCTTACTTGATCAGGGATTTAATGACTTTTCTGCTGGGTAACTCCTCACCTGCTCAGGTGTTTGTTCTGAACCCTGATTGGTCGGATGCTGCCTGTCGGCCATGACGACAGAGGCGGGTAGATGACGGGAATCCTTATTTGAATTTGTGCGTGTGTGTAGGAAGGGGCAGTGATGGATATTTGTGATAAACATGGCATGAATAAGAGGATGACATGACTTCATTTCAGATCGGACTCTTACAGAACAAACCAGAGGACTGAAGTTCAGAGAAAAAAGTAGAAAAAGAGGATCATTACACACTGAGCTCTGAACACTGGCGAGGACGTGTCGGTGCTCGGCCAGGTGTGCTATTTGCAGCTGGATGTGTCTCTGAGAGAATCGTCGCCTGTTGGCTGTCCTCGGGAAGCCAGAGCTCGCTGCCCCTCATTGTTTTTCTTTCTTTTCTTTTTTTTTCCCTGCTGGCCTGAGTGAGTATGTGGAGGTCAGGGTAAACTCTGTCCCTGCTAATGAAAAGATGAAATAAAGTTTCACTCTCTAAAGCGACCCCGAACTGTGCCTTAACCTTCTCTCTCTTCCTTCTCGATTCTCTGGGAGCATTTTCTTCCTCTCCATCCTGCCTTCTTCTTTGTCTTTTTCTCTGTTTTTTTAAGTCATGTCCTTATTGTTTCCTTTGCTTTTCTTCTTTGATGTCTTCCTCAAATTTTCTTTTAGTCTGTTTCTTTGTGCCATCTTCACGCATGTTTGTGTTTTCTTCTCCATGTCTTCTCGACACTTCAGTGTCTCTTCTCCTCTCTCTTCCACTCGGTCTGTGTGATAAACTCAGGAAGCGGGTGCTTATTCCACAGGTAGAGTCTCTCCCTGTTGTTTGATGCACAGCTGTCTTATAATGAATTCATTGAATAAACCAGACTCCGCCGTGGTTCTGCTGTGGAGTAAATACTGTGCATCTTCTCCCACTGAGATGTTCGTCGTTGGGCCTCCCAGTCTTTCCTCCTCCTTTTTTCTGCCCTCATGTGATTCCACTTGATGGGCCACAGGTTAAAAATCTAAATTTATTTTGAGGGAAATTAATTACAGAAAGTAATTATAATGTTTTTCCTCCCATTAGCGATTGACTGAATCCCTGCAGCAACTTGCTTTTTGCATTTTAATACCCCTGGCTTTTAACAGGGAATAACTATAAAGGCCTTTTTTCCAACAGATTTTAATTCATTGATTTTGATTCATTCCATACTAAACAACTGTGAAACACTGCAGAATAATCCATACGAGATCCATGTTGTATGTTAATTAGGGTTGCCAACTCCCAGAGATTGAAATAAGGGACGCCTCTCACGGGCAGCTGAAACAAATAGGGTTTTTGGGGGGTCAAAAACGCATATATAACAGCATTTTGCGACAGTTATACCTGGTACAGACTATAAAAACACATTAGGCTACTGCATTACACCTACAGTAGCAAGATTGTAATAACTCATGATCAGCTTGATCAGTTTGTATTTGAGGCCTACAGTGAGACAGTTATTATTCAAGTATCATCATCATCATAGACAGCAGCTCTCAGCCACTGCACCGGACGGTAGAGGAGCTCAGCAGCTTTTTCAGAGGCCGACTGAGACGCCCTCAGTACAGGAAGGAGTGCTGCCACAAGCCTCTCATTCCCACCGCTGTCAGACTATACAGTTCTACTGTGTAGAATATGTGCAATAATCCTGGACATTATAATATCCTGCACCCGCCCCCCTTCAAGAAATTCAGTGACACTTTATCATCCATTCACTCTGCTGTATACATTCACTCCGCTCAAACAAATATTGCATCCTATATTGCATATTGTATTGTATATATTATATATTCCCTGTTATATTTTTAAGATTCAGGTTGCACATACAGTTAGATCATCATTGTCTTTAGCTTCTATTATCAATCCTACTATGATTTGCACAATTACTTGTTAATTATTGCACCATTCATTACTTTTGCACCCCGCTGTGGGTTCTATGAGCCTATACACCTGTAAATTTCTCCACTGTGAGATTAATAAGGTCTTCTATTCTATTCTATTCTATTCTATTCTATTCTATTCTATTCTATTCTAGTCTATATTTATTGCTAAATGTGCAAAATAACATCAAACAGCTGCTGTCTCTTCTGGATTTTAACATGTTCTTTTTTTTATTTTCAACTAAAAAAGTGCAAAATCAAAACTGAAAAACCTTCTGAACAAAAAAACCAACAAGGTGCAGTATCTAAACTGAAAACACACCACAGTCTGCAGCAGCAGACACAAATCAATGAACTAAACATGATATATCCGATATGGAAACGGCACAAACTTACATGTCTATGGAAGCCATGCTGCGCGCTGCTTTAATGTTTTGATTTACTTCTTCCCATGCGCTCTGTGACAAAACTGACTACTGGCCAATGAACTGCCGTAGCCTACTAGGAACGGTCTTCTTTTGACCAATGAGATAAGAGCGATTCTGTGTTGTCAAGCCATGTTTGTCAGCTCTTCGGTCACAGAACGTCAGAGAGCCGGTGAACAATTTACTGTAAGTTTTCATAAAAAAGCGCATGTTCCATTGCTCACGTTTCGACTCTCACAAAAATACGGAACAAAGTGCGTTCCTTTTCAGCTCAATACTGAACGCACACTTTTACGTCCAAATACGTAACAATTCTGTTTTTCAAGGAACGGTTGGCAACTCTAATGTTAATATAATCCCAAATAATCCCCCGTAATCAATAATTTACTACAAAAAACACAAAGTATATTGAGTGAACCGAACTTGGGACTTTGTGAAAAAAGTCACATAAAATAAATAAAAAAAAGCAACTATTTGTGAACCCCTGCAGCCTCACCTCAATTCTCATAAATCCTGTTGCAGCAGTTATAGATTCTGGTCATTATGTGGTTTCAGTATTTCATATATTTTATTTTGTAACAAGGCTTGAAGCGACGTATTTGATGGATTTTCTGGACTTGTGTTAAGGCTGCACTGTGTTGTTATTGAAAAGGAGCGGCAGCTGCTAACATGTTTAAAATAAGAGGTTAAGCCCTTTCCTGGATTTAGTTTATGTTGGACTTATGCTTCACATCTGTTTCACTGTGAATATTTGATGCTTCCACTGTCGATAAAGGTTTTTTGTATCAGATGCTCCCTTTGATGTCAATATCTGTTTCCTCTTATTGCTTTTTCTTTCACTATATCCGTCATTCTTTCTGGGATCTCTGGCTGTCGTCCCTGATTCCCTGCCTCTCTGCACCGCACCGCAACTTCTGCAGGGGGAAAAAAAAAACTTGAAGAAAATTTGAGTTGGTAGCAAGAAGCCGTTCAACAATAGTGAAGAATGAAGGACTGAGGGAGAATTGTAGTCTTGGCACTCTCCTCTGCAGACAGGCAGCGCTCGGCGGAGAGGACGGAGATGCTTCTGACTCGTGCCACTCCGAGCCTCAAGGCAGGCTTTCTCTCCGAGGTAAAACCAGGTGAGACAGAAATATTGAGCTCCTCAGGGGCCTCCCAGATGTCAGCCAACATCAGCTGCTTGCAGGAGCCCGGTGGGTCGGAAGTCTCCCCGTACAAAGCGCCTGCCAGGAGCTCCTCTGCAGTCAGAAAATGGGTGGACATGATTTCAGAAACATGCACGCAGGTAGCTTTTTGTCAAAGCGCCCTCGGAGAGTGCCGAGTGTGTGAGGTTACATTCGTAGCTGACGTGATCTGGAACTGGAGTTTTTATTTCAGCCGCTGCAGATCGACATGATTACACATGCAGCAATACTCCAATATTACTGAGACGTAATGGCTGCGGAGGTGTTTATCATTATGCTGCCTTCCCACCAATCACTTGATGGATGTTATGATTAGAAGGTAGAAATGCACGACTTCCGAGTGAATCAGGGTGCAGCCGAACGCGTCTCTTCAGCTTTCCTGCTCTATTTGAATGCGGTTCGCGCCCATTTCAGTGTCCCCTGCCTCTGAATTCCAGGTTCATGATATTGTTTGTTTGTAATGACGAGTTACTGTTGCATTTTTACATCTGCCTTCCTGCATTTTCCCAAATCTGTGGCATATGAACTTGGTTTTTTGGTAATGCATCCAATATGTCACATTTAAGTTATTTTGTTATTAAAAAAAACACATTATGTTGTGATATGGTGTCACTCAGTATTGTGGAGGCAATCTTTCACAGAAATCTAATGAGCAATAGACTGAATTTACCAAAGCATAAATTTGAATTTCGTCACTTCTTTTTCCAACAAATGTTTGGACTCATAGATTGAAATAAAAATGCTGATTTAAATATCAAACGTGGAAACAACAAGTCTTGTAATATGCTTAAATAACTCTCCGGGGTATTGCAAGTATTTCAACAAGAGCTTTTGTGGAAAAAAAGAAAGCAGACAGTATGAAACTTTCTATTCGAGCAACGTGTGATTTATTTTAATTCCCCTCAGAAAGTCGCGGTGACCTGAGCTGTCTGTGGTGACAATAATTTATTCGTCATCCACATTTTAGTAAATTATCCCCAAACTCTGCAGCCTGTAAAAGCAACTTGCAAAGAGAAAAAAACCTGGTCAGCCTGTTAACTTCGTCCCAGTCGCTTTCCGTCCTCACGCCAGGAGCTCGTCGTCTCTTTCTCTGCTCTGATATTTTTAAAATCTTTTTGGTAAAATCCCTAAAAATGACTTTCATTTTAATCTCTTGTCGCTGCCAAACTGTTGTTTTTCTTTAAACACAGCAGTTGACCATTGTTGGTGCGTTTTAAAGCAGCATGTTTCTCTGACAGAGATGCTGTTCTCTCGGCAATGTCTTCAAATGAAAACGGAAACTTCCCGTTTTGAGTGTCCGTTTACGTCAAGTGAACTCAAAACTTCTTGAAAATGATCCCAAAGTTTTTTTTTTCTCTCTTGTTCATTGCAGCCATAGATTTTTTTTTTATTCTTATAATTTCTCTGCAGTACTTTTTAGATATTTTAATCTGTAAATATGAACTAATTTTTTTAATAGGTGGAGTAGCTGGAGTAGCAGTTATAAATACAATAACATTAATCAACACGATGCAACGTGCAAACGTGCATGGAGCGAGTGTGAAGTGGGATGTTTGATTAGTTTGCTGGTAATTTCTCTTGAATTCACCAGAGTTTTCCTTTCGGGGGGGGTGAACCGTGCACGACGCAGCCTGCTGCTCTCCTCTCACATGCACCTATAGGAGCTAAATCTCATTTCCCTGCTGGGCTGTAAATCCTTGTGAAGAATAGCTGCTGCTTAAAACCCAAAATGGAAATGGAAATGTATTCCACTGGTTTTAGAAATATATGTATTTAACGTGGAGAGTCATATTTAATTTACAATGGGAAGGATTAAGTTCTTGCTCACTTCATTTAAAAGTCAAGTACGTTGGCAGTGATATACATATAATATCCTGATTTCTGTCACCCGTCATGCTGTTTCAAAGAATTACTTTTCAAATTCAGCTGATCCATACAATAGCTGCTGTATATTTACTTATATTTAGCACTTTGAACCTGGAAATCCCTCAGTGGGGTAAGAGGCAAGAGTTGGTTTATCGTTTATTTCTAAAGCATTGCTGCTTGTCAGGATGAACAGCCTCTAAAATGCACATATTTCTCCACCTGGATCCACTTCGTCGTCTCCTTTCTTCCACCACACCAATGAAGTTCACATGTTTGCAGCTTTATTCCCAATTTCAACCAGTCAATGAGCGAATAACTACAGAGGTCCACAGAGAAACAGACGTCAGGTGGGCACCAAGACACGGACTCGCCCTTGATCCAGATCTCCTTTTGCCTGATCACTTCCCAGCATATCCTCATAGTGAAGCAACAAGGTTTGTCGTTCTAAACAGAGGAAGGTACTGAAAATAAATTAGCCTTTCGGATTTGACTGTTTCCTCCCCTCTTTGAATTTGTTACCACTTAGTGGTTTGGCAGACCGGACTAAATCTTCTTATGGACCGGTTTTTGCCCACAGGCCTCATGTTCGACACTCCTCACATAGGATGGATGAATGGACACAGACCATAAAGACTGCTGGTACCTTTCAAATATAGACATTCTGATTTGTAATTTAATTCGGGTGTACAAAGTCTGCCTTGGACTGCACAACAGTGTCCCTTTTTGAAGTTGTGTGTCTGTTTCCAGATCTGAATGCATTTGATTAAGTGTTATTTGAGTTGTTGTCGAGGTTTTCTTCCTGCCGAGTTGTGGGTATGTTTGAGAGTATGATTTCATTAGGATGCTTTTGATGTGCTTTTTTCCTCCATGCTTTTAAGGTAGATGTTTCATTAACAAACATCAAAGGTAGAGCTCTCTCCCTCCGCCGCCGTCTCTCTGCTTCACACTAACACTCCTTGGTTTTGTCTTTCCTGATATTAAAGGTGCGCTGGAGTGCTTGTTCTACCTACTCTTTCAGCCTTCCTTTCCTCTTTTTTTTTTTCTTCTCTTCAAGCTTCCCGCATGTCACAAGATTGCGCCTGAAGATGGGGAGAACATTTTCGTGAATTCTCTCTGCCTCCCTTCCTCTGGCCTTTGTTATCTCGCTCCTTCTGGTCTCCACACTTCAACAATGTGATCGCCTCTATATGAGCACAAATGTTTTTTGTCTTTAGCGCAGAGTCCCTGATGTTTGTTCCCTGCAGTGAGACTCTCTGCTCAACGGGCATTGCTTTCATTTCTCTATTAGATTCCGAGCTTTTTTTTTCCCTCCTTGAACTTCTCCCATCTGCCTTTCTCATTTGGTATTTTTATGCACTTTTACAGATATTTTCTTGATGTTCTTTTAAATGCGGAAAACGATTGTAGAAACTGGTGCATGTGACAAATTTTGGGGATTTTTTTTCCATTTTTCTTGCAGAAAGAGAATGCACCAATGTTTTGCAGTCCACGTTTTATTTCACCGTTTGGAACTTCACAATAACTCAAGAGCAACAAACAAGCAAATGTGTTTTTACCTGCAACTGTGAGGAAATAAGGCCCTCGCGGTGGTCGATATCACTCAGCCCTCGTCACGTTGCTTCTGCTGTCATTTTAATGTAATAACACAATTTCTTTTGAGAGCGTGTGTTTCTGCAATTTAATCAAGCCGATGCTTTTTCCTCGAAGCAATATACATTTAAAAATGTATTAATAGAGGAGCAAGTGTTTCAGCATGTCTTATTCAAAGACGCAACCCAGAGAAGCTAAAAAAAAAACTCCAGTCACCTGCCACCTGTAGCGTCCAGAGGAAAACAGAACGAGCAGGCTGGAAAACACGTGATTAAGAAAGTGCAGGTGTTCACGCTGTGATCAGGAGCTCTAACCTCTCATTTTTGTTCCAGGTACTTCACAAACATATCCATCGGTGGGCGGGACTACTCCTTCAACAGTGACGGCTACCTGTCCAAACCGCTGCTGGACGTCATCTCCTACACCAACGGCAGAGGCTGGGAGGAGGTCAGTCTGCAGCCGGGCCGACTGGCGCTAATTATCCTAACACGGCAGCTAGATAGACTAACTGCAATTTCACAGCCCATCAAACACGCTAACTCATCACTGCTCACTTTCACCTTCCTGCAGCCCCCCTCCAGCCCCCCTCCCGCCTCTCCCAGATCTCATTAGGCCTGCCCTCCTCTCTCTCGCGCTCCTCTTGCTTGTCTCGGTTTGTCAGCCTTGTTAGCCGGCGCTAACTCGGGAGTCCAATACCCTCGCCGTCAGGGGCCGTGTATAGCATTTGTACAGTAATAGCGCCAAATCCGAGGTCTGCCCTCCGTGAGCGCTTTCAATACCTCAGGACTTCCTCCGACCTGAGAAAAACAAGGAAACCTTTTTGTGCTTCCCCGCTGTGATCCATTTGCTCCTGACCTTTTAAGACTCAATATGTTTACCGATGAGAGCAGACTCAGGGGCACCTTCATTTCAAGGAAGATAACCAAAGAAAGTAAAATCAAGTAGAAAAAGGGAGGGGAACACATCAGCCCGGCAGCGTAAAACTACTAAAAGCGCTATCAGTTCTTCACCTTCCTATCAAAGCTAAACTTTCCCCGGAAGCTGCAGCATTCAGCATTGTTTTTCAGTTTGCCTCGATAGAAAAGGATTTGATAAAGGTTTGAGGATTTTGATTGGTGTGACTTAAAGCAACACTAAGGAACTTTCAGTTTTCGTTTATTTTGGCGGCGCCAGTGGACAAAAGTGGTAGTGTTTTGCCTGAATGAATACTACAGTTCCCATGAGGACTAGCACAACGTCGTAAAATGCTGCTCCAGGTGGCATGCTGTCGGACTGAACTCGCCTATATTTGTTTCCAATTGCTGTGTGAAGGACGGATAGCGACGAGGTAATGAATCTAATGGTGGCTAAACAATGTTATATCATGATGTGACGCATGCCGTAAAGCAATCCGCACATTTGGAGTTTCTTAGTGTGCAGGGTTCCTACCACCCTCCTCACAGCTGCTTAGTCCAAGTGAAAGCAATACTGACGCCCTCAGGCCGTGACAGAGGGGTCATTCAACTAGCTGTAAGTCGATGTATCATCACAAAAGATATTAAAATATTTTATTAAGGTTGAAAAGTTCCTTAGTGTCGGTTTAAGGAATAAGTAAAGAATTCAGTGAATTGTCTGAAGACCTTCAGTGTGTGGAAACCATGGTACAAGGTCTTCACTGTCTGTCCACAGTGTATGATACTCCAGTGAAGATCAATCATTCCATGAAACCATCAAACTATACACAATATTGCACAATTCCTGCCGTCAAATATATGCTTGAGAGGTCGGTAGAGTTAAGCATGAATTGTTTCATGCTTGGAAAACTTCTCCTATGTTTGTGTTTGTGAGCGTGGACACGTCTCCCAGTGTTTGTCTTGGGAAATCAGTGGTCGTCCTCAGGCGCTTTCACACTTGCTGTTTTCTGTTCAGCCCTGTTGAATCTTAAGACCCAGATAATACGGTACGCTGCATCAACAGGTGGTTTGGGTTTCAGTTTTAGGCTTTCTGGTGTGGTGGAGAGCTTCTGAAGCTGGAAAGTTTATCTCAAAAAGCTCCCACACAAGATGATTAATTTAGTTGTCACCGTTCTCAATCCGCAAAGCGTTTCATAAAAAAAAACAAACAAAAAAACAAACAAACAATGCAGAACCGACATGTAGCATAGTGATCAGTGCTTTTGATCAATAGCGTACCTTTGTCTCCATTGTGAGCCAAATCTGTCTTCAAAACTTTTTCTCCCTCAGTTGGTTGTAGAGGTGTGTCTGGCGATTGATTCGTCTGTTGTCTGAACAAAATTTTCCAAGATCAATCGACTTGTTTAGGAAAATGAAAAATGTCCAAAAAGACCCTGTTTAAACAACGATTTTAAATGAAAACGGAAAACCTTTGTAAGTTCTGAGTGTCTGTTTACACGACAATGGTGCTTGAAATCACTAACACGACAGTAGCTCAGTTGGTAGAGCAGGTCGTCTCATAACCGGAAGGTTGGTGGTTCGATCCCTGCTCCCGCAGGCGTAAAACTGTCATTGTGTCCTTGGGCAAGAC
Organism: Salarias fasciatus; assembly: GCF_902148845.1. Taxonomy (NCBI): domain Eukaryota; kingdom Metazoa; phylum Chordata; class Actinopteri; order Blenniiformes; family Blenniidae; genus Salarias; species Salarias fasciatus. The sequence goes on along the minus strand of NC_043765.1, from coordinate 8,722,592 downwards.
ACTTCACCCACCTTGCCTAAGTATGAAAGTTGTGAGAGTGAATGGTGGTGGGAGGGGCCGATGGCGCAGATTGGCAGCCTCGCTTCCGTCGGTCTACCCCAGGGCAGCTGTGGCTACAGTAGTAGCTTACCACCACCCAGTATGGAGAGAATGAATAATGCAATGTAAAGCGTCTTTGAGTGTCCAGAAAAGCGCTATATAAAACCAATGCGTTATTATTGAAAGCACAGCTTTTTGAAAAAACTCTTACTCAGTCTCCAGATTAACAGAGAAAATTGCAAATCTTAGAAAATACTACGACTTGAGAATGTAGTTTTATAGATGAGAGTCTCTTCTGATATCAATCCATTATCATCTGTCCATTCGGATGCCTGTGCACTCAATATTGTTAATGTATGTAGAGTGCAGTTATCAGTGGAAGAGTGGCTGAACATGAAAACTACAAACATGAAGCTATTCTAAAACTAAAACGCAAAAATGAGGCACTTTTACATGAAGTGTTCATCACGTAAATGGGGCCTGAATCTTTAATGAAGTACATGTCCCTGAAATATATAGTCCATCTGAAGAACTCTTAGAAACCATCAGTCTTTTCAGAGGCTCTTTGTGGATGCTCTTCATTTTCCATTCCATCCTGGTCTGTTCAGGCTCAATACGTCCCATCAACTCTCTGAATCCTTCTACCTTCAAACGTACTGGAAGCAGATCATATGAAGTCATTGTCATGAAGATGAACAGCGTTACATTCGCTGGCTGGGCTGGATGGCAGGTCGAAGGATGAGAAACTATCCTGAGCCTGGCTTCCATCGCTCACTTCTTGTGCTCTCCCCTGCGGTGGCCGGCGTGTAACCATGGATAGACATCCTTCGTAGAAAGCCATTCAAACATAGCATGTAGCACATCAGCTTTCTCCGCTACTAAAGAAGAAATAATGGAGTTTAAATTGTCTTGATTGCTAATGAACAACAGGAAGTGGATGTTTCTTATCAAAATCACAGACTGGTTGATCGTTTTAACATTTCCTGGCCAAAAGTTTTGTAAAACAGCCAGGCTGTTAGCAATTGCAGTGGTTGGCTTAAAATCTCTAACCTGTCAGAGCACAATATTCCAGTGTGCATGGGAGAACCATTAAAGCGATACTTCAACATTTTGGCAAATTGGCCCATTTAGCACAATTCCTTAGTCATTTTGAACAGCATACTTACTTTTTTTGTGAGGGCGAGCTGTTGTTTATTCAGAGGCGAGTCGGGGAAGGTTTTCGGGATGGACACAATGGAGGTGAACGGTATTTTGGTCCCCCCTCGTCAAACTCATCAAATACACAATCCAACAACCCCAAAACACTTTGGTGGACACGTTATAATCCGCACATTCACTACGCTGTGAAATATTAATGCAAAATTATGAGATTGAGTTGTTTATGCGAAGATTGCTAAGACGGAACTACTTACTAAATATGGCGTCTGGGCGTAGTGATTTCAAAAGAAAAAGTAGTTCCCAGTATTTGCTTCAGTGTCGTAACGCTACAATATTATTTGTTGGTGTTCCACAGCGTAGTGAATGTGCGGCTTATAACGTGTCCACCAAAGTGTTTGGGGGTTGTTGGATTGTGTATTTGATGAGTTTGACGAGGGGGAACCAAAATACCTTCCACTTCCATTGTGTCCGTCCCAAAAACCTTCCCCGACTCACCTCTGAATAAACAACAGCTCGCCCTCACAAAAAAAGTAAGTAGGCTGTTCGAAATGACTAAGGAATTGCACTAAATGGGCCAATTTGCCAAAATGTTGAAGTATCGCTTTAAACCGGCTCTATGTCTGTATCAGTGCTTTAATTTAGAACAATCCAATGAAGACTGGGATGTCCACAGAGCTGGAGTCATGACTGTAAATCAGGATACGCAGTGACCTAGAAATGACTGAAGATTCTCACAATTTAAATATCTTCTCATGGAGTGAAGCTCAACTCCAGCTGGATTATTTCATTTGTTCATTGAGTTTTTCACTGAGGAGAGAGAGCGCTGGAATAATCACACTGTAAAAAAACAGCTGTTAATTTTATCACTTTTTTTATAACTGGATGCATGTTTACAGAACCGGCAGTGTATTTTATCATTACTTTCATGGTATCCTACTGTTACATTACATATTGCATCATTCTTTTTATTTATAATGACATTGACATATGTTTTTCCACTGAGTGCTCAGTTAGCACAGTGTGTCTGACCACACTTGTTCTTCCTCACTGAATCGTTTAATCCGGGCTGGATGCATTTTGAAAGTGTCCTCGGTGTGTTGCAGAGGAGCCAAGTAGTCTTCCTTTCTTTATTTAAGTGGAAGCACAGATGCTTCTGGGAAAAAGAAAAAAAAAAAAAAGATGTAAAACACCGATTCAACCTCTTGAAGATAACATATTCCAGTCATGTATATCATAACAATTTGCATACACCTTTGCATATATACACCTTTATGTGCATGGTTTATATGTAAATGTTTCCCCACAGCTATAGTGTATATACGTAACTCCTTCCATAGCACACACACGCACACAAACAGTAATCATGTCTGAAAAGGAGTAGGAGGAAGCCAAGCTTTTTTATTCTCTGCTTTTCTCTCTGAAATATATTCAAGCAAAATTTAAACTGGAACTTTATTGAGGAACAATGCCTTTCTGAGACATTTTATGGTGGGTGGCACATGCCTGGTGAGCATATAAACACACACGCCACACCTTTTTTTTTTTTTTAATATATTATGTCAGTGTGGACAACACATCTTAATCAGTAGCGTTGAGTGAGACTATGAGTCAACCTCTGTGATAGTTCACACTCACCCTCCTCTCTAAACCCTATGCACCCTATGTATTTGTAAGGCGGACGTACTGCAAGCTACTCGACCGTGTCCTCAGACGTCCCACTCATCGTAAAACAACGCATCTTGACAGTAACGCACAGATGATGAATCTTGAATTTGGGAGAATATTGAACTGAACATTTTCAGGCCTCATCCGTGCTGTGATTGGTCCTGTTTAACAGACGAGCCTCAGAGCATAATTCAGATCTGGAGAAATACGTGGAATCAAACCTGACAAAGAGACACACGTTCAAGAAAAACAGAGCTTTAAAGTGCATGTATTTTTGGAGTGTGTCGTCTATTTTCAGTTTGTTTCTTGTGTTTGATTCGATCTCTGATTTCTGAGTTTGTTGCATCAGACTTGTCTGTCTTCTGGCCTTCAAGAGGCTTTGAGATGATACAACAAACCGAAGTAATGTTTCATCTTCGGGAACCATAACAAGACCAATTCCTCTCCTTTTCTGATACGTCTCGTGGCTCTTCTGTTGAGTTTTCCACTGAATGAAAGCTGACAGAGCAGATAGGTCACTCTCTCCTTCTCTGTGGGTTTGGAGGAAGATAGATGAAGGAGAAACTGACCACAGCCTGCAGGGACGAAAAAAAAATAACAACAACAGATAAGACTTAGCGTTACACTGCTGCTCTGAACAGACATCTGCTGTGTTGCTCCTTCATATCTGATGTTCAGGTGGGGTGAAGAGCAAATCACCAGTGTGCCGAGTTTCAAACAAGAAATCCTTCCCACAACTTCACAATGACTCAGATTTCCTCACTTTTTTGCTGATATTCTCTGAAAACTCTGGCCGCCAAACTTTGTATGTGAGACAACCAATCACATGAAATTCCATTTAATATTAACTTCCCCTGCATAGCTGGGGTTACATCAAAGCCAATCATTTTGATGTATTAATTTTAAAAAATGAGTCAAGAAAAATTAAGCAGCCTGTTTATCGGAGAAAAACAGATTCCCTGTCAAACAGAAGATGTGTTTTGGGGTGTGTCCCATTTTAATCACCTATGAGAGAAATGGAGGACAGCACTGGATCACATGATCACATGAGTTTGAGAGCTGCTCAGGAAGCTCGGACCACATCTGAGGGGCGGAAACACGCATGATCAACAGGCCGAGCAGCAGTGCTGCGGTGTCAGGTTTTCAGTTCATATTCGCCATTTGGCAACTGGAAAACAAAACTTCTTCTGAATACACTATTTGAGCACTTATTGGGTATTTCAGTAGATATATCTTACATACTCTGCTGCTTTGCATATTTTAATATTTGCTCACCTCCTCAGTGCCTTGCTTTCAGTTCTGTGTTGATGTTAAACTGCAGATTTTAATGTCTTGAATGATAAATTTTAATTTTCAGCATACTACTAAAAGTTTTGTTGGAGCAACAGTGTGTGCCAGTTTGGATAATTGGATGAATTCATTTGTTAATGTGGAATTGTGATGTTTCCTCCTTGATTATTACCAAACCATCTTCCACTTCTCATTTTTTAAATTATATTTTCCAATTCAGACCGTCTTGTGAAGAACTGTGGGTCGTGACAGTAGATGTAGTTTAGCGTATTTTGGGTTCTTGTTACAGTACCTACCTATTCCATCCATCCGTTCATCTTTTTCGGCTCCGCTTTACGTTGTGGAGGTCGTCAGTCTCCCAACACAGAGACAGAGACAGACACTGACCGTTCACCTTCACCTGTGGGAGGAGAATACAGAACATGTAAATTTCACACTGGCCCGGTGTGCCGATTACTCCACCACTGTACAGCGGAGAAATCACCCGAATAAAAATGTCCTCTGTGTATAAATGCATTAACAGTAGATGAGACGATTATGTGTGGCAATAAAAGAGACTGTTAGTGACAAACCCAAGGAGAATTATTACCCAGCTCTGAAGTTTCCCTCAGCCCCAGTCACTGTTTTAGAATTTTTTTTGAGTTCATCCCATACAGTGTAGCTACTTATAAAACCCTACAAAGAATATATATAAGGCCGGCTTTTCCCCCTATTAATGTTCTGTGCGTTGGGCTTTCCTTACCCGGTGTTATGCAGTCCACTGCGTGGGAACAGCATGGGGGCCTCAGACCTGCTGGATGTGATCTGTGGACACCTACTCGAGCCAGTCGAATGTCCAGTATGTGCAATGAAAAGACATTTAGTGACAATAAAACAGATGCGAAGCCAACTTCAGGTGCTCAACATTATTGTGAACAAGCCATTCAAATTCCTGTAACTGCTTAAAGACTTTACAGGAGCAAAAAAACCTGAGAGCAGCGGCAGCTGGGGTGAAACCAGAAGGCAGAAGAGTTGAGCCGAGGACACTGGATTGTATGTAGACATGTATATAAACAGGAAATGTGAATTGTTTGCCAATCCTATAGCATTAGTCGTGTGTGTACCTGTGCGCCTGCCTCTTATGTTTAATAGTGGTTGAAAATCATCATCCTCTCGACTTCAACGCTGCCTTTGACACCATCAGCCACTCCATCAGCCACCCTCATCTCACTGCCTTAAACCAGCTCAAATCATGCATATCCCACAAACGACAGTTCATCTTCATCAACATCCTTCCACGCTTCCCTCAGTTTTCCCCCAGTCACACAATCTGTATTATCATACAGATTACATAATCTGATGATATCCAGCTCCTCATCTCCACCGTGATGACACACTCAACCCCGACAACCCGAATCGCTGAAATAAAATCCATTCTCTTTAAACTGAACATTGATGGTTTTCACCTCCCTCTTTCCTTCAACCAGCACATCAAATCCATCATCAGAGCCACCTCCTTCCTCCTCCTCCTCCTCTCTGCTCATCTCCTCCTCCTCTTCCTCCTCGCCTTCATCACCTCCTGTCTGGACTGTAACGGTCTCACCTTCAAAAAACAGCTCTGTTTCTACTTCTCACTCATTCTCCCCTGTGACCACATCAAGTCTGTCCTCCACCAGCTCCTCCATCCTTCAGAGAATTCACTTTAAAATCCTCCTCATGATTTGCAAAGCTCTAAATTACCCAGCTCCAGTCTCCTGGCCTGGACTCCTTCACGAGCTCGCGAACAGTTCATGTCTTTGTAGAACCTAAATCTCTCAAACTTAAAACTCTCAATTCTTTTTTTGTTTGTTTTTACCTTCATTTTGTTGTTGTACAGTTTTTCTCTTCACTTTCTAATCTGTATAAGCGACATACCTCCATTGTGGGCTTGATGAAGTCTGTCTTAGCGTCGCTTAGCTCTTTCTGTCCCGGATGCCTCATGCAGTGACCGTGAAACCCCCCCCCCCCCAGAGGGACCACAGTTTGACCCTCACTGATCTGAACATTCGCTCTGGTGTCAGGTGTCAAAGCATCACAGTCATCTGGCTTCATATTTGCTGAATTAACCTTTCCTGACCTGAATCATGACGTCTGTTTGCAGAGCTCAAGAGCACTGGCTTCACAGCTCATTGAGAGATCTGTGACAATATTTATCCGACAGTGAGAGAATTGACAGACTTTTATTTGCTCTCGTTTCGGGCTAAAAAACACATTTTAGGATTTTTTTGTGAAGCCTTTCTACCTCTATCAAGACACGAGCGAACGCTAACGGTGCTAACCTGCTGAGTTCCCCAGGAGGCGGTAAACAAATCCAAATCCCTTAATTCAGGCCAGAGTGAATATCCAACTTTTTTATTGAAATTAAATAGAAGTGGGAATCCACATTAAAAGAAAACGTTTGGTTCTGCTGTCGCGTTTGATCCACCAGATTCACATGACCTTTGGCCTCTGTTCCGGTTTCTTTCATTAAACGGTGCAGAGAGGAGCTGAAAGCTAGAAACACGCGAGCTCAGAAAGAGGAAACATTTTCTTTATCAATTATCAGCTTTGATTTCACTTAACGTGGAACTGAAAGTCAAACCAGGGAGCTTTTTGTGACTCACACTTCAGTTTATCATTTAATGCAGGAGTATCAAACACAGTTTGGTTGAGGTGATTATCTTCCATGGCAGGATCAGCGATATCTCGGCCAGGGTCTCGTCGTCTTGGGTCGTCTCTGCTGCTCTTGCTCGGTGGTTTGATGGGCCGGGTTGGAGCCTCTTGCGGGCCACATCTGAACCCGACGCTTGAAGCAACGGCTCAACAGGAGGGTGAAAGAAGAGCAGAAACCACGAGAGCAGGGCAGCACCAGCAGCTCAGCTTCTGAGCTTTGGTTTGATCGCTCCCACTGGCGAATAATATTCACTTTTTTTTACTTCCATAGCTGCTGAGGATACATCTCACTTAACTTCTACCAAGATAACTCGTTAGATTCATCCGATTCTCCTCATATCTTATAGCTTATTCCTCAGTTTTATAGCCATACTTGAATATTGTTGCCTTTGTTCTTTTATGGTGTTTTCCTTGTCTGGTATTTATGCTTGTGCACGCCGCTGCAGCTCAGAAATAAAAGGCTTCTTTTGTTGGATTTTTCGCTGTCAGTCGAGCCTTCTTTCATGAGCACCATATGAATGCCAAAGTTTTGTGCTACGTGATGCAACAACACAGCAAGTCGTGTGAAATTTGTTTGCACTCCGAGCATAAACAGGCCGCGTGCGGCGGATCAATGAGGGAGTGGGACGGGTGCTGTTTTCACCGCCGCGATCGAGGAGCCGGAGTCCGCACAAGTTTTAATTCCATTCCGGCTGAATTTAAAGGCGCAATAAAAGTTTTACGACCTCACAACCCGGAGTGATCACAATGCATCTGCAGGGTTGATCGAGCTCTTCATCCATTACAGTGATTCAGAGGAGGCTTCAGAGGAGAGCAGGCCTCGTGGTGAGGATCCTCCTGCCAGCTGCAGCCTGCAGATCAAGAAACTCATAGAGAAGCATCTGTCAAAGGTGGATTAAAATCTTAACTTCATGAAAATTGGTTTGGATTTTTTTTTTTAAATCATTCATAATAAAATCATAACAATTATTTATGCAGCATTTAACTAGAAACACAGATGAGTTCATTTTAAAAAGTCACATTTTAAAGGTGCTGTAGGCAGGATTTTGCTAGTCATTGCTAATTTTTCTGTGTTTTCTTTGGATTAAATGTTAGAGTATCCATTGATAATCCTTTAGGAGTGCAGCATAACTGCACTACCGCCAGGGCGCAGCGTTTCCATCTGTCTCTGTTCTGAGCTGAAAAGGAATCTCGACAGCTCCAGGTATCTTTGACCAATCAGAAGAGCCCCTGAGGCTCTAACAGTGATTGGTCGAAGGGCGTTCATTGCACGTTCTTGTGGGAGGGGCTTAACTTGCGTAAGGGCGTGATGTCAGAGAAAACAGGACCGGATTGGCTGTGCTGGGTTTCAAATCACCAGATGCCGAAGATGCCGAATCCTGCCTACAGCACCTTTAAAGGTTTGGATGCTGTCAGACGTATTTTTATTTCCACTTTATTTAAATCCTGAATCATTTTAAATTAGAGGGTTCCCAAAGTAAACCGTTTTCTTACTCTGATACCTTGATTTGAAGAAAAAACTCACATTACTTCCTGTTTTGTTTTTTGTTTTTTGTTTTTCAACTAATGAGCATAAGATAATGAGCAACAGAATGCAAATAAAGCACAGAACTAAGTTTAATGCTTTTACATATAAGAATTTGTGGTTAATCCAAAATCTGCACAAGTCTTGAGAATAGGAGAAACTGACTGGATATGCTGGGGACACATGAGGGAAAACTTTAAAGGTTTTAATTGAAATCTATTAGTGTATTAAAATGCTGAGACGTTTGATGTTTGAATAATTCAACCTTTTCGTCAGAATCAGCGTTATGCGGGGCATGCAGGGTGACAGGCGAATAGAGTGATGGGAAACCATGATTACACTGATTAATGATCACACCAAACAGTCTGCAAAAATCAGATATTATCTAACAAATGCATTAAACCGAGCATCTGAACTTATCTCATTTCTACATCACATTAATAAAGCAAGTAAGATTTTTGATTTGCAGTCAGTGAGAAATCCTGGTAAAGTACCATTGTGTTGTGAGGCGTCTGTACCAGCAGTCCACATCCAGGAAAACTCCACAGATCATCAGAAAGTTCGAGCTGTGAGGCTTCATTTGTGTCTATACATGTCGTCGTGTCCAAGTTTGTCCATCAAATGTCAGCTAACAATAAACTCACTTGAGTTGAGAGAGTGAAGTGTCTCCATATTCAACGTTAGAGCACGAGCATTGTTCATGGTTTAAGGAAGGAAGGACTTTTTGGGATCCAGTCCATTTTCCTCTGACTTTTCAGGACACAGAATAACATGATTCAGATAAAGGTCATGGGAGAGCGAAGCCCATCTCAACCCACAGAGGGAGGATACACTGCGAGCAGAGTGTCAGAACACTTCAGTCCTCTAAACCTGTAGTTCACAGCCTGTTCTCCTCAGTGCATCTTCAGAGTTCTTTTATGAAAAACTAAAAACTGCCCAACCTCTGATTTGCTATAATGTATAAAAATAATGGAAAGTTTCCCAGAATTCCTCTTGAAAGTTGTGGACTCCGTTATGTAGATGTGGTAAAATGTTCCAGCAGAAGGTGTTTTGTCTGAACCAGAAGCAGGTGAAGCCATTTCATCCCACCTAATCCATTTCATCCCCATCAAATGTATGTTCCTGTTAAAACTATTCTAACTGTAACAACATACATCTGGAGTAAATTTTAACGGGTGGAGGGAAAAAAAATCTTTTAAATAGAAACAGTCTAATCTTTCAAATTATAAAATTGTACTCATCATTAAGAATTTTCTGCTAAAAAATCGTACAGATGCTTTAATCAAAAGTGCAGTATCACCATTGATGCTGATATTGATATTACTACTGTCTAATACAATTCATCTATACAATTAGTTGCCATGCAAATCTAAAGTGTGTCTCGCAATGATTTGTTCATAAAGGTCCAAAAGCCTGATGTCCACCAGGATTTTTCTGATTCATTCATATGTCTGAATGAATGCACTTCTCCATCTGCAAACCAGGCCGAGTAACAGTGACTCATCCTGGAACTGTTTGACCGATTGTTATTCTCATCACTGAGTGTTTGGTCTTTGTGAGAAAAGGTCCTCTGGTGCTCTGATAGTGATGAGTCGTACCTTTGCTGCTGCTGCTGCTGCTGCTGCTGCTGCTGCTGCTGTGATTTATTTGGAATAAACAGAAGAAAAGCTTTGGGACAATGAGCTGTGCATGTTTTTCAAAAAAAGAACAAGTTAAATAGAATTTCCCATGTCACTGGAGAAAACTTTCATTGTCTTCTTTCAAAAAAAAACAAAAAAAAAAACAAGAAAAATAGTGAAATTATTGACAGGAGAAAAGTAGTGGATCAAGTCATCGATCCAGCAGAGCATTTTGGTGGCAATGACTGCAAAAAAAAAAATACTTCAGGACAGCTCAATGCATGCCGTAGTGTTGATTTTGGAAGCAATGCACATTGAATTATTGATTCATTCAAGTCGCGGACCCAAAAAACTATCGAACTCTGAGAGTAAACGCGCCGTAAGAGTGCTGTTGTAATGGACTGTAATGGAAAACCGAGATGGACACGGAGAGATTGAGAATGATTGTCACTCTGATGCTTGAAAATTACATCCTATGTCTGAGGATATGTGTTCCAGCTCCATGGAAACTGCAGCCCAGGGAACAGCAAACAGTTTGCTCTCACTGTTGTCTGTTCTCAGGCAGTCCGTGGATTCAGGCCTGATGTGTGTGTGAGTGTGCGCGCGCGTGCGTGCGTGCGTGTGTGTGCGTGCATATTAATGTAAGTCTATTAAGCAGTTCGTAAAGTGTTTGCATTCGTTAATGCAAAACATGTTAGAATGGGTGAAATGGGGGACAAATGAGCACAGAAGAGCTATTTATTGAGCTTTACCAATTATCAGATGCGGCAATTATTGTTTATGCAGCAGTGGGAGGAAAGTGCAAAACGGAGAGCGAGGCGGAGCGGGCATTGGAAATGCAGCCAGGTCCCTCGTTTGCATCGGCGGTCCTCGTGTTGATATGTTAAAATGGCCAGAATGAGAATGAGAGGATTGTGTAGTTGTGTGTGTTTTATTCATGTAGCTGCTGCATCTTTGTGTTCCTGCTTGTACGATGTTAAATACTCTTTTATGCTTCTGTCTAACACAGTGTGTTGCTGAACTGATCACCCGCCTGGGGACGAACGCTGAGTTCAATTGCACCAGCTGAGAATAATACATGATTTATATTGTTGTGTTACACAGCAGATCTTTTGAACATATTCTTCTTCGGTGCTGTGTGGTAGTTTATGAGATTCTCTAATTAAGGATTTATCCATTTATAGATTCACTTGGGTCCAAATCTCTGTGGTTTCATGCATTGTTTCCGTATATGTAGTCTCTGTTATGTGTCTGTCTACCCTTTGAGCCACCATTTAAATGACAGTGTGTGTAAATGTAAGTGCAAGCACGACTGGATATTTTTTATAAAAATAATAATCTCAAAAAATAAGCAGAATAAGTGTGAAATGGTATGGAAAAAAAACCCTACAAATACAAAATAATACTCTTCAAGAGAACAACAGCAAAGTATAGATAGAGGGTAAAAATGATGGTTGGCTGCCATCTTGGATCTATCGAACTTCAGCAATCAGCCCAATCAGAAGCACAGCTACACAACACACGCCAATTACATGACATCCCCCTTTGTTTGCGTGACAGACGTGGCAGAAATCATGTGATATAAAAAGTAGCAGTCACCTCAAGAAGTGCAAGCTGAGGAGCTGTGACGTTGATAAGAAAATTCTAATTTACAGTCACATTTTGGGACAAAAGCAAATCCTCACAAGGCTAATCGTTTGCTTTTTGTTCGAGATCCAGTCTCACGATTAAAATTAAAGTGAGCATTGATTCCAGCCATGCAGCGATTAAGGTGGAGGTAATCCTAAAGTCCTTATGAGCAAGAAAATCATGTGCATGTGTGGGTTTAGAGAGGCTTTGCATGTTATTTTTTCTCTCCAAATCCCAGCAGCAAAGTGTGATGCACAAGAGCATCCTGTTAAAGTAATTATTTGAATATATGACAGTAGAGCATTTTGCATATGATCACATATTTGACATGTTGTTGTTAAGCACCCGTCGTAAAAATCCTCAGCAGACGTAAACACATTTAGCGACACACGAGGGTCACTGTAAGCTGCTGAGCCAGTCGCTTCCACAAATGATTATAAGTATACGATAATGAAATCAGGCTGCTTATTGCACAGCTCACGCCACTTAAGGAGACTTTCTCCTTTCGAGCTGCCTCAGTGGGTAATCCAGCCAGCAGACAGATGGACCGAGGTACCTGCGGCCATCATATCTGCTAACGTACTTTAAGCAAGTTGCAATCAGAGTTGTCGGGTTCCCGTTGCTCTGTGATTTGCAATGCTGTCCCCGGAGGCTTTCTGTACAGCTGGGAATCTCCAGGGACCAATCACTGAATGCAAAGGCTCGGGATAATCAGTCACTGACGGCGTGAACGTCAAAGAAGCCCAGTACCTGTGTACTCCTGTGTGTTTGCAAGTGGTACAAGGCAACGCAACGCCCCGTCTAATTTTGAACGTCGGCTTCGGACTCGTCTCGGGGGCTTTTTCCATCATTAGAGCAACAGATACTGAAAACGTGTGAAGAAAAATGAAATGTTGTGCAACTCACTACACAGTTCCTAAAATAACTGGGACACAAGCATGCCCCAAGTTGTAATGTACTTATGGCAAACTACTGGACCACTGCTTTGATATTTTTTTTTTCCAACATTTTTATCCACTACAGCTGAATGCAACCTTTGGATCCTTCTTCTCGGCTCAGATCCAGCAGCTGCCTTTAAACTCACACTTATTGCGGCTAAGTTTTCATTTCCATTGGGCTTAAGTTAGATCACATTTGTGTAAATCCTGGTCCTGAAGGCCCACAGTCCTGAATGGATCATTACAAAAACACACCCTGTTGTACTGAGTCGTTCTCTGGGGCTTCATGAGGACACGTATTTTAGAATTGGGTTTATTTCAAATTAATTTTATCACAGCCACAAAAACTTTGTGATTCTAGAGCATCTTTAATTGTGCTATCAGCTTTATTATGGCGACTGGGAGTCCAGAATACCTCCAAGTTACAAAAATGTGAGTTATATATAAAGATATTCTACATTCACGTTGAATAAGCTTGATAGCTTTTTGATACTTGACTGAAATAAGATGACATTTCTGTCTCACAGCTCTCAAACCAATGCATGTCGCTTTTATTAATACTGACTCACTTTTCCAGATGTGGAGACTTCTGGATGCTGTCTTGCTTGCAGTAGCAGAAATTACAGGCATACAATTAATCATAGGGAGAAAAAAAGTATGCGATAGTGGTGTGAATAGATGGGTTACACACATTTTAACTCAAGGGAGTCAGTTATGTAAGTTGTGGATGTTATGTAACAGCACAACCTTCTAAAACCTCTGTCTGACCAAAGGTGTTCATGCAGAATTTTTATCAAGCAGCAGTGAATCCAGGATGGATTCTTCACACGGAGGACAAATACAGGGAGACTTCTTATTTAGGAGCCTGTTTACCAGACAAAGATTGACTGGAAACCTCATCGTTTTTCTGTTTTTGTTCCACATTCAGACGTAAACCGTTCAGGACGATGTGCGTCCGCACAGGAGACAGTGGAAAATGCTGCAGTTTGCCTGTTGGCGCCAGTAATGGTTGTGTTTTTAAAATGCAAACTTTTTTTGCAGAGATTATTATTCCCTCTCTTTACCTGTGTAAAAACAGTGAGGAACCAAAGGACTTCATCCTCTGTGTGTTTTCTCCAGGTCGGCTGGTGGGAGAACGGTCATCTGCGCCTCCGCTACCACCCTTGGTCTCGGTACGGTTCCTTCTTGAAGCCGCTGGACGACGCCCAGCACCTCCGGGTGGTCACGCTGGAGGAGAGGCCCTTCGTCATCGTGGAGCCCGCCGACCCGGGTACCAGCTCCTGCATCCGGGACTCGGTGCCCTGCCGCATGCCCGTCAACTCCAGGTACTGCACCGCCGGCTCTGCAAGCCCCTCACTGCATACCACTGCTCCTACATGGTGTGTTTCCTGCTTTTAAAACAGGTTTTAGTGGTGTGAACAAGCTCCTCAGCCAAAGTTACAGTCTGTACGGTACATTTATTAAAGTAATGAGTGGAGACTTGCTTTTCAAACAAGCTCTTCATGGCCAATAATGGTCTCGGTTGGTTTCACTTGTTTTTACAGCAACCCTTTTCAGCCTTTCCTGACATTAATTGACAGTTAAAGTACCTATTGGAGCAGAACACTGCTCTCACTCTTTCCTCAGCGCACCGATGGTGAAAAAAAACCCATTATCTCCTTGTTCAATATGAGTTTGATTAAAACTGCATAATGAGAGGTTTGAAGTCATGTGAAAAACAATTACAACAGGAATAAGTATAGATGGAGTTTGGTGATATGTCAAAGGAAGTGAAAGGACAGGATGAGGCGCTTCGGCCATGAACAAATCCAGAAAACTATCCCTGACACCAGAACACGACAAGCCCCGAGCACCTCCTTGATTCTTCTTTTTTTTTCCATTCATAGTTTCCCTCATCAGACAAAGAAACTTTTGTGAAGTTTGAAAAAAGTAGTAAGAAAAGAGCATCTTGATTCGAGAAGGTGCCATGTTCTGATCCCTTGTGAAATTGAAACGTCTCGCCACATGTCCACGAGCAGGACAGTAAATCTTCGCCATCTGCAGCTGTTGGAGGGAAAAGCTTCAAGGTAGCGTCTCAGTCTGTTATCTTTGGACTCGTCTCACAGTAACAAAATTATTATCCCAGAGATTCAATTTGCATTTATATATATACTGTGAAATGTATATTGTACTGTGGATTTTAAGACACTTTCTTAAAGTCAAAAAGTGGAGTTATTATCATTGAATAAATCCAGGTGATAAACAGCAGGTGTTGGCAACACAGAAAAGCTTTAAATGGATTAAGGAGTCCAGACTGCTTCCCTCCAGCCTCTGAAGTGAGTGATGTGATGTGAATTTCTGGAGTAAAGCACTCTGTCAAATTTGCTTTTACGTCGACATTTCCACCAATAGACTTATTCCTGAGTTCTCCTGGTGCTTATTATTTGTCAGAGCTTCAGCGGCAGTCCGTGTTCTGGGCTAGATGCTCTTGCTGTTGTGGTAATTGTCCCACCAACAACTTTATATTTGCTTTCAAAAACATTGAATGGAGTGAAAATGTCGTTTTGCTGGACTTATAGAAAATAACATCCTGTCACATGTCACATCCTGCGTTTGCTCCATTCTGAAAACTTTGGTCCATGCCGCTATCACACTCCCCTCAAAATGCACCGGGGTGGGTTTTTGAAGCAGCAGCAAGATTCGAGGTTTATTTGTCAGAAACTGTATGTTAGCTTTTTTGAAGTGCACCAAGATTTGGAAGGTGTTATAGAAAGGCTGAGCACCACCATTACCATCCATCCCACACATGCAGACTCCTTCCAGCACATCATGAAGGCTGTAGATCTGACCGCTACACGACTGTGCACACTGGAAGCACTCACAAATAACAGACATTTATTGTAATCAAGGCAAACCCTCACTGAAGATTAGCATGCAATTATAGAATCAAGAATTGTTCTATTAAATCTGAATTATTTAAAATGACAAAAACTTCTTCATTGTTGTTTCAAAGATCCTGTGTGAAGTTTGCTGAATTGTTTGCTTCTGCGATGCACTGTAATAACGCTTTAAAAGAAAGATTGCAAGAATCAAAAAATGGTCAAACAGAAAATGCAATATTTTGATATCTAAAGTCTGCGAATAAAAGTTGTGGGAAACCACCAGAGGAAATATGACTTTCAATACAACAACTGCAGAAGTTGCACTAAAAGCTTGACTTTTTTCAGAAGCTTTAAAATCATTTTTATATTACATAGCACCTTGTCTATTAGCAAAGCTCCTCTCTGTATTTTTCATGAAACGGAGCAAACAGCCCAGATTCCATATCCATGAAGACAAACAGGTGAAGCTGGCCGTGTTTTTAGATCTTCACTTCAGACAATGTGCACCCATTTTTACACGGTTAAACCCTCGGAAGCCCCGTAAAGACATTGGACAGCATCCTGTTGTGTTTGAACATCGGGTTCCATTCATTAAAACACAAGTTAAAACACTGTGTGTGTGAGTGTGAGTGTGAGTGTGAGTGTGAGTGTGAGTGTGTGTGTGTGTGTGTGTGTGTGTGTGTGTGTGTTCTTGTATTTCTATCCTTGTCGGGGCCAAATGTCCCCACAAGGATAGCAAAACGTGGAACGACGTGCCTTGTGGGGACCTTTTTCCGGTCCTAAGTAGGAGAAACAGTGTTTTCTTGACCATGAAGTTGTTACTGAAAAAAGTAAAAGTGCAAAAACATTTCTTTAGGGTTAGGCTTTGTTGTGGTGTGGGTTAGGGTTAGGGTAAGGGTCAGGGTTAGGGGCTAGACATGAATGGGAGTCAATGGACGGTCCCCACAAGGATAGAAATACGAGACTGTGTGTGTGTGTGTGTGTGTGTGTGTGTGTGTGTGTGTGTGTGTGTGTGTGTGTGTGTGTCTGGTGTCTCCCTGATAAGCTTCCTTCAATGTATGACTTGTCCAATAGGAAGATAACAAGTTCACCCTCCATCAATGTTATTGGTTGAGGAAGGTTTTTCTCTCCTGTTAATGAATTTACTCAGACTGCAGGGTTTTTCCTGACTTGCGTCTTATTTATAATATATT
This sequence comes from Salarias fasciatus, assembly GCF_902148845.1. Taxonomy (NCBI): domain Eukaryota; kingdom Metazoa; phylum Chordata; class Actinopteri; order Blenniiformes; family Blenniidae; genus Salarias; species Salarias fasciatus. The sequence continues at coordinate 8,706,005 of NC_043765.1, read as the reverse complement.
TTAAGTTCTTACTGTGTAATTGGTTTGTTATCTTTTTTTCCTCACCTGCTGCAGCTCCTCTGATCTTGCTGCAGTGCGGCGCCTCAGATATTTTTCTTTTATTTTCCTCCTGTCACCACAACAAGGTCACGATTTGGTTGTTTAGCGCTGAAAACAAACATCGACATAAACTGCTTGGGCTGAACCGAGCGCTGAAACTTAACAGCATTTATGAAAACACTTTCTTCTCTTTTTATGAGGACGACAGCAAAAGCTTTGTAAAAACACTTTGCACCGGGACTGAACACTAAGAGCTCAGGATTCACAGTGACCAATGCGCCCGATTGGACGACTGACCCCTGATGGGAACATCCTTTATTTCGATGAGTTCAGTCGTCCCGATCACAGAATAATGGAGACAAATAAATTGTAGCTTTAGAATTCAGCTAATGGCTTTATGCTTGAAGAATAAAATAGAAAATTCACTTTTTGTGGACCTGAATCCCGATTACTGTAACTGAATGCGCATTAATGACGGATCTACTTGACATTTCTCTTTCACTCACAGCCTAACATTTCAAGTTTATCAGGGTTGAATTACAGTTAAGTCATAAAGTGCTGTAATGCTGGTCTGAGTAACATCAATTATTTATTACATTTCGGGTCGTGGGAAAAATGACATTGGGGTCAAGTGTAACGTCTTTATCTCTCCTGTCCTGCTGCACCACAGATCGCAGCTCAACTCTGCAACCGAACACCCACAAACTCTTATGAATACACATTCCTGACAGAAATAGTCACCCAAATACAGCTGCCACTCAAAGAGTTAATCTCGTCTTACATTTTTTTTCTCTTATTCAAATGAGCTGCCCTCATTTCAACATTTCTACAAAGCAAAAAAAATGTCATCTTATATAAAATGATGCTTTACTTCTTTTTCTTTCTCTGGAACAGAATAATGTAGAACAATTAGACATCACTATAAACCTTCATTATTCTTTTGTCCTAGACAAAGAAAAAAAATGTTTGACATTATATTAGAACATCAGCTCTGTGCCCATCAAACCAGTGCACTGATCAAACGTGGAGTCAGTTGTACTTAACTTTCATGTAAACAACACGGTCTCAAAAGTGTATTAAAAGGAAGCCTTGAAAAATATCATCAAACTGTTCCCAAATGAGTCCGTTTTAATGTTCCCCAAATTTTTACTGGGGAAATAAAAATATATTCTTACGTTCTCTCCACTATGTTGTTGATTTTTATTCTCATTTTTATCAGCATACATTCAAAAAACAAGAGAAATGCATGATGCTGTAACTGCTTCAATAGTGTATTTTTTTTTTATTTTTTTTTTTTTTTTTTTTTCCAGTTCACTGAAACACAGCATGGAATTCTCTTATTTTCGAAAGAATTTCTTCTTGTGAAGACATTTACAATAATTTCAGCAATTCAGTCCCCGAAAATTGATCTTGGCACAGCTTGTTGTGGAAAAGAAAAAAAAAAAAAAAAATCCAAATGCATAAGCTGTGTTTCTAGGTAACAGAGCCACGAGGTTTCTATAGCCGAGTGTCTGAGGGACCATCAAATGGGCACTTTGCCACGGAGAGCTGATGGAGGGCACTGCAGCCACACAGCTGATAGTCATCTAAATGCACTTGGATTCCCATATGTGCGACGCTCTCACAATGCTCTCTGAGTGAAGTGTTCTCACGATGCGCACTCGGCATTCAGGCGTACAGGCATTCAGCGGCCGGGCCGGAATTGCTGTTTTTTTGTCGTATTTTCAGACAGCATCTAAGTGCACCAAATGGAGTTTGGTTCAGTTTTAATAATGTGGTGCTTTTCCTTCCTGAGCTATCTGACCTGTTGAGCCTTTCCTCTCCAAACACAACAGCCCAAACTGTCGGCATCGATCCGCTCACAGTCCCTCGACAATAATTCATACCTTCCTCTCTCTACTGTTCTTCCTCTATTATGTTTCCTCCCACCTGAGGTGTTTATCTCATTGTTTTCTGTCCCCCAGAGGAAGTTATTTTCCCTCTTTTTTCAGTTTCATCAACCGCCAAACAGTGTGTCCAGGTCAAATCATCCTTGATTAATAACATGAAGAAAGAAGCTCTTCCCTGCGTTACTTAAAAGTCTTTTCTGACCTCTCTTTCTCAGCTTGGTGGTGGACAGCGCCGGACCCATGAAGCACTGCTGCAAAGGCTTCTGCATCGATGTCCTAAAGCGGCTGGCCAAGATCGTTGGCTTCACCTATGACCTTTACCTGGTGACCAATGGCAGGCATGGGAAGAACATCGATGGGGAGTGGAATGGCATGGTGGGAGAGGTAAGGATGCTCGTTCTGAGGGCCTCTTTACCCAGATATAACATAGCAATGCACTCAACAATAACTGGAGATACCAGATAAATGGAAAGAACAGCCGGAGCCTCCTCACCTCATCACGGTCCCAGAAGTGGATCTATGACTTTGTTATGACAATCTGTTTGTTGCTTTTTGTTTTCTGTCCCCTCTCCTGGACCAGGATTCCTTAATCCACGGCCGACTTTGTTATGACAGTCTGTCTGTTTCTTGTTTCTCTCTGTCTCTGTGTAATCTTTTCCTCTCCTTCTGTCCCCATAACCCTGACTGCAACAGCCACATCTGAGCCTGGTTCTGCTGGTTTCTTCCTGTCAGCAGACAGTTTTTCCTTTCCCGTCACCTGTGCTCGCTGATGTGGAGTTATCGGGTGTTTCTTGAAATGACTGTGTTGGATTTGATCCTATGGAAGTGAAATTGAACTGAGCTGAGTTGCCATAAATGAACCCCTAAGCCAAAATATTACAGTTTAAATTGGAGTCTATTCTTATTCATTTATGAAATATTTGCATTTGATCTTATATTTAGATTATGCAATGTGGCCTTTGTGCTTCTTCTGGGCTTCTACAATATGTTATTCTATGATTCGGCTTTGCCTCTTGGTACGTTTGGTACTAGTAAAATAAACTGGTGCAATTGCTGTTTTTTTGAGCAATGTTTTTGCTTGAAAACTCTGAACACCATCTCAGTGGGATACTGATTACAAGTGGGTCCTAGTTCACTTCAAAATCTCCTTTTTAATCAAGACATTCCCTCCCATTGTGCAAATGTAAATACAATTTTGAAAGTTGGATTTCAATGTAACATGTGATCATCATTGAAGTTTTAAGCAAATTTTTGAGCAAATATAACACGGGGAAGGACAGCAGGACAAAAAACAGCTCGTTGCATGAACAATACCAGGATATACTAAACACAGAAGTGGAGACCTGCGGTTACTCAATTACTTCCAATATATTGTGTGAGACAGGGGACTGATGGGAATTGACCTAAAGAAAGTGGTCATCAGACATGTGGGCGTCCTCTGGACAGAAATTGGTCCAGTCGAATAAATTGAGCGTAATGAAACAAACCTTGGACATCAGCAATGTTCGTGGTTCACAGAATGATAGAAAACCATCAGTTATTGTGACGCATCCCAATAGAAGCCGATTGGTGAAACCTGTAACCATTCACTGGACATGCAGAACCCTCTACACACAGCGAGCCTTCCACTTCACGCCATTTAGCCACAATCCACACCACAACACCTCACGAAGTACAGCCCAGTTATACTAACTCCCGCTTATGATTTAATTGCGTTTTATGAGCTCTCGTTGTGTGTGAGCATCTCTCCGAGTCCCATGAGAGCATTTAGCCTTTATTGGGGAAGTTCTGTGACATAATACGCGTTAATGAAAACTTCCAGTAAGCCGTGCATTAACACCAACTTTAAAAACACTTTGGTGGCTGCAAAGTGAACCAGGCGAAGACGTGCTCTTTTCTTTTTCCTCTTTGGCATGGAGAAAGGGAAGAGGAGCAGCCCCAGATCCATCAAACTTCTCATTCAAATAGTAACTTTGGGCAGAGATAAAGTATGAATTTTATGGAAATCTGTGCTGCGTTGAGACTTGAAAGAAGGCACAGCTCACAGTATGTTTTCCTCTGGGAATTTATTCTAGAATTTAGCAGCCGTGATCACAAACACACCATGACCTCTTTTTTGTATGGGCCTCACTGAGATATTGTTGCTGTGTTTTTAATTCCCAATTTCTCCCTGTAAAGTGGCACTATCATTTTTCTTATTGTCCCTTTTTTTTTTCTATTTCCTTTTGTTGTGTTTACAAAAAGGGGGCTTGATTCGAGGGCTTCCTGTGAAATTCTTTTTATCCTGCTTCAAATCCTTTAAAACGTGACCCAGTGAGAGAGGATTGGACCCGAATCGAAGGAGAAGAGAGGAAATGTGGAGGGGGGCTGTCAGAAAGATTAGTGCTGGAGAAGCTGAGAGCGAGTACCGCTGGGTGTGTGTGTGTGTGTGTGTGTGTGTGTGTGTGTGTGTGTGTGTGTCTGTGCGTGCATGTGTGTGTGTGTGTGTGTGTGTGTGTGTGTGTGTGTGTGTGTGTGTGTGTGTGTGTGTGTGTGTGTGTGCTGGCAGACACTGAGCTGTTTGCATGTTGCCAATCCCCCTCTGGTGGATGGATTAATAAGGTGGTTTAACATGGAGTTGGATGTAAATTGCCACAGTGTGTTTCGCTGTGTGATCCACCGCTTCTGTCTTTGTCAGAGTCACGTTTAGGAGACGTCAGTGAAAACAAAGTGACTCTTTGGGATTCTCAATTTGTGAAAATGGGAAGTTCTCCGAGCATTGATTCAAGGTTATGAGGCTGGTCAAAAGCCATGATTCTCCTTGTTCTCAGTTTCATTGCTATAACTGATGGTAAAAATGTGTTTCGATTTTTTTTTTTTTTTTTTGATGACCCTCTATAGCCAGATCCAATGTTTTCAAGTGAAAATGAAAAACTTTTGTTGCATATTGGGCGTCCTTTTAAACAACAATGGTGCCCAGAAGCACTTGAAAACCAACCGACTCACAGAAAGGCTCTGACTCCGGCCTGCTACTTGGTTTTATTTCATGTCTGTGGCGTATGGTTGTACGGCCCTGTTCACACTGCGCATTAACTTGAGTATTGGTTGAAGTGTGGTGTACTAAAGACAGGTGAGAACAGGCACCAATACCACTTAAAGCGTGGAAAATACATCCTTACCCAGTGAAGCTGGTGGAGAGTTTTGTTAGATGGGGGCTTCATCATTCTTCAGTTTCAGCCCTTATTCTCAGTGTTAATTTGCAGTGTGTTTATAAACCAGACAGCGATAGACAGTATAAACTTGTCCCTGAGCAGCAGTCATCAACCTGCGCTGGTTGGTTTAATTTCATGTCATTCATAATGTCAGTCAGTTGATTGGTGGAGTCGCTCCTAAAGCCCGCCTCCCCGGAGTGAGTTTTTCTGGCTTTTCATGCTGTTTATCTGCTCTTTTATTGCAAATTATTTACATAAAATGAAACACATGCATTGTTAGTTTAATATTATTTTGTATTAGAGTTTGCTGTAATTGTTTTTCTGTTTCTGAGTCGCGTAGGTTACGGGGAGGCGGAGCCGAGCATCACTTCACCCACCGCTCAGCTGTGCGCTGCGAAGTTGCTCTGCAAGCATATTAATGTGATGTTAAGATGGGAATCGTGCCTTGGCCCCCAACTGTGCTCCTGTTACCCGAGATGCAAGTTTATGCCAAGTATGAACAGGGCCTCAGAGTTCAGGATTTATCTCGATTGCACCAGAAACCCAATCAGTGAAGTCCTTTCAGATTCTCCATACCCTTTCAGAAATGTCACATCTCTGATGGTTGTGTTTTATCTCTTCACACTCAGCTGACATTCAGGGGCGGTTGTGGCTCTTCTGAACCAAATGATGCATGCGTGCGTGCGTGCGTGCGTGCGTGCGTGCGTGCGTGCGTGCGTGCGTGCGTGTGTGCGTAATGAAAACATGAATGGGTGAATTTGACCTCCAGGGCTTTAACTTTGCTAAATTTGTTGACAATCCCCTTATAAGTAATGCTCATTTACAAAAACAGGATTTAGATGTTAAGTTTTATCCAGGACACATTAAATACATAATTCTAATACCCACTGATTTCTGACTTTAATCCTTCTTTTGACTCTCTTCTTGAAACATGGATGTAAATGATGGTTTTAAAAAAAAAAAAAAACATGAACCCCATTCAGGTGATCTTTGATTTTGAAATGTTGTTTCTTTATTATTGAGCCTGCCTTTTACACGCTTCTGTTGTCATTTTTTTTTTTTTTTTTTTTTTAGCTTAATCCCTCAATCTGGAAATGCTTCAGTCGTCAGTTAATTGATGCAATCGATGTCCACCTGTCCACCTCCCGCCTCTGCAGACACGTGGACGTGGACAACAGTCTGCATGAAAAGGCATCATGTTCTGCCCGTGGTAGCTTTTTTTCCGGCAGCCGTTTTGTTAAGAAGTTTATTTGTCCTTTCATCTCTATTTGTGCCGCCATTGTGTCCATTTTTCTTTAAACCCCCGTTACAGCTGAACGACGTGAAATTTCACTAAAGACCGATGAGTCCAGCTCCTTCAGACTCCAGTGTCCTTGTCCTTCTGGCAACGAGAAAAAAGAAGGAAAAAAAAAAAAAAACCCTGAACAATAGCTTTTGCGATTTCCGTGATGTCTGTCAGCCTTGCTCTTTTTGTCCCTTTTCAATGAATCCCTCCCGTTCAGGCAGTAATTTCCTGCGTCCTTAACGTTTTTTCATCCTCTGCTGTGAATCATCGTCCTGGTGTAATGTATTTTGTTGCGGCGCTGAAGTATTTCCTGAGCAGAAGTGCCACAGGTGCTGCTTTCAGCCCGAGCTGTACTCAAATATCCTAAATGACCCAGTTAAAATAAATGCAATAATCATCGTGAATTGATTGATCCTGACAGATTAATGACACGGTATCAAAGTGCAAAACCTGAACGTGATCAAATGCTTGTAGAAATTCGCTTTAAAGTGTCTCTCGAGGCTTCAAAAGCAAACTATTGATTTTTTTCAAAGTAAACTTTAAAAGTTCGACGGTGTTTTTTGTTTCCGCCTGCCCCCATCCACTGAAGGTTTGATGCAACACACAGTTTCTACAGTGTGTTTCCTCTCTCAACACTCCACTTGTCATTGAACTGGACGTGTGTCTGCATCCTATTCTTTGACAATTGCCATGAAGTATTTTTTTTTCAACAACAATAAAGAAAGAAAGAAAAACATCTTGATTTTTAATTTTTTTTTTCTTCTTCTCAGAGATTCCATTTCTTCTATTCAAGTGCTCGAGCTCAAGGTTGTGCTTTGCAGGCTGTTTATGTTTTCCAACAACATTTTCACAGACCACGAACACATGTTGGTGGCTCATTTCAAGACTCTTAGGGCCATTTATGTGCCATTGTATCCGCTGAAAACGCAGTATTTTTCACTAAAGTTTTGAGTTTACACTGCAGCACTTAGGAAATGATGCCTGTTTACATAGCTATATTTTTTTCTTCACAACAGTGCTGTGTCGAACCATTGTAGTGTTGTTTATTTTATTTTATTTTTTACTCGGATAAAACTCACCCACAACTCATAAAATATGAAAAAGAGCCAATACAGTGTGAGGAAGTCCTCCGTGTCACACAATACTGAATCACTGAGATGATCTGCTGCAGGAATCCAAGGCCTGGGTGGGTTGTCGCAGTCTGCGTTTGGTTTGTTTTGGGCTCATCGGTCTGTGCCTGTATTCAGCTGAACTCCACCAGAGTTTGTTTGGAGCTGCTGGAAACACTGAGGCAGAGGAGGGCTGCGGGGAGGCAGCAGTGGCGCCGAGCTTTCGTTTAATTGGACCAAACTGGAAAAATGTGAACACACCCTGTAGGTATTGCTTGACTGGCCAAAAGTCTCAAAGTTCTGGAAGAGACAAGTAGTGCTAGGAGCTGCCTCGCACCTTGGGAGAGAATAATCATTACATTTGAAAAGTGTTTCCTCAAAATGAACCAAATTAGGAAAGGCCCATTTGCCATCATTTCTAAATGCTTCACTGACAAGAAGTTTGTATTTTCTCACCCAGTCCAATCAATCTCTGCGTAATTATTGTTGACCTGGACACAATTTGTTAGAATGACAAGCTAATTCTGTCTTTTTCTAAAGTGTAGCTCAGGGCAGGTGATGAAAAATGATAAATGAATGTTCCTTTTATGGCACTATTCACCTATTCCCTCCTACTCACAGGCATCAGTGGTCTCATTAGATAGACTGACCACGGTCGTGTCTGAGGACATTTTTAAACATGGACATTGTGATTCAAAGAATCACAGTGTGTAAATGTATATTTACAGGCAAATTGTCCACTACCACTTACTGTTTGTTAGCCTTTTAATGCACAGGTGACCTTCCCAGGATGTACCCTGTCCTCTTCCTCTTGTTGCCTGTGACAGATGATACTCCGCATCTGTAATTTGTAGAAAGGAGTTTTTGAAGATGAATGATTACCTTGCTTTACCAGGTGGTAGAAATAGCTTTTGTGTTTGTTGATCAGTGCTTACAAAACAGTTGATTATCTATTCTTGGTCAGACACAAGCAATTAGCCATACAACTACTGTTTTAATTGTTCCTGAACTTTTTTGGATATTTGAGTAATTTTAAATTAGGCTTTTCTCACTTTCATAATCAGACATCGACGATCTGTTTTCATTTCAGCACTTTGATCAGATCTATCCAAACATAAAAACATCAAACCATCACAACAACAGACAGGAGGAAAGTGGGAATTCCAATGCAGATTAAAAGCATAAAACAAATATTTTGTCTGGTGAAGTGTGTCTCCATTGTGTCTACTCATGGCTCCAGAGTCTTTTGTCTTTTCCTGACTTTTGGGGCTCGGCCAGGACTTACTAATGAACTGCTGGTCCGCAGCCAGCTCCTTTAACCTCCAAAATCCCAAAGCTGCAGTCAAGTAACCTGTGTTTCCTGCCAGGCGAAACACGACGGAGCTGTGAATCTCCTCACTTCTTCACCTTCTGACCACCTGAGTCTCATTTACAGCTGTCAGAGGAGCTCCGACGAGCACAGCTCTGGTTCACGCTGCCACACTCCACTCAGACCGTTCTACGGGATTGTATCTTACCCTTTTCTTCTCATTGTGCATGATTGAACACAATGACTGTGCTCTGCACCGCTCTGAAACACTGTGCTTCCAGCAATCCAGTCAAATCTGGAGTAGAGTACACAGATGAAGAGCAGGAGTGATGGAACAGATCTGTTCTGCAGCAGCTCCTGTCAATCACTGTTTCAACTTTCCCCATTTAAATCCTCTGTTGAAGTGACCCAACGTCGTTTCTCCTCCAGGTGGTTTCCAACAGGGCCGATATGGCCATTGGTTCGCTCACCATTAACGAAGAGAGGTCGGAGGTCGTGGAGTTCTCTGTTCCCTTCGTGGAGACGGGTATCAGCGTCATGGTTTCCCGCAGCAACGGCACCGTGTCCCCCTCAGCGTTCCTCGGTAAGTCTGACACATAAAGCACGAGCCGTTGTCCCTGTTTGAGAGCTTTCTGTATGTTGGTGGTTTATCTCGGCTGCTTTCGAAATTGCCTCTGCTTCATTAATAGGCTATACGTTTTTAGTGCTGTGTTCAATATCTGAAGGAACCAACAGTATTTTTGTGCTACACTGCTGGAGGCAAACATAGCTTTAAGATGCATTTACTACAACCAAATCTGACACCGCTAAATGTTCCTGAAGTAGGAGCTGGAAAAAAAAGGGTTTAGAACACAATGTCAGCCAGCAGTGGCCTGAGGTTCAGACCAGTGTGCCGACAAAACAGCCATCTTAGTTAAAAGTAGTGAAAAAGGGGCATCAGGTATTTCCACACAATGCATACTCAATCTATAGACCCAGTAGAGACATGTGCTTTAAGTCATATTGTAACTACTGGAAATATAAAACCCTTACAACATTCACTAGCTGAACTCTGTCCTGTGTATTACTGTCATGCTTTCTGTGTTCGCCGTTTCCTCAGACGAAAGGAGGATTTTGGGTTTCTTTTCATCATTGTAGTTGTTTATTTCTCTTTCATGCTGGTTAGTCGGAGCTCACCTCGAACAAGTCCAACCAAAGCAATGCATTTCAATAGCTTTACCATAATGTAAAAGCCAAAAAATACAGCCTGCTTTCAAAGGCGCCATTGAGTCATGTAGCTGTAACAGAAGGATAATGTAGAAGAAGAAGTAGCATTGACGGTATTGACCCGCTATTACTTTCCAGGCAGTGTGGAAAATCTGTCTCAATCCACTTTATTGCCCAAGTGTTTACAAGAAGCAAAGGTTTCTGAGAACAGAACAGGCTTGAACTCAGCAGGAGAGGAAAGGAAAGCATTTACAGAAAAGGTATCGACGTCGTTTTTGCTAGCACCTCCAATGCAAACTGTGGATAGTTAGGAAAAAAAAATGTCAACACATGTTTCACAATTAAGTGTATCCCATAAGGCTTGGTAGAGATCTGAAACACGTTACTGCAAGAAATCAGCTTCAAAGCTGAAAGACAGCTTTTATACACTTATTTTTTATTTCAGAAAACACAAATGAAGAGGAAGAAATCAATGAGTTATATGTGCTTTTATTAAGTAATATTTGATGATGCACATTTCCTGGATCGTTAGCTTCAGACAAATGGAGAGTAAAAAACAGTTAATAAGATTAAAGGATACATCTGTTGGAGGGGGAGTTTGAGATAGCTGCTCATTATTGCACCCTTTGAAACTGCTCTTTAGTCAACAAATCTGTGCAAAACAGCATCGATCTGCGCAACTTAAGTTAGTACGAACGCGATCTCAGATCACAAAACATCACATGGCTGTGGGATAGTGGTTGGCCCTCTCACCTCAGTGTTGGTTGGGCTTTGAGGTCTCTCTGTGTGGAGTTGCATGTTCTCCTTCTGCATGTGTGGGTTTCCTCTGGGTACTGGTTTCTTCCCACAGTCCAAAAACCTGCAGAATATTGGTTATTCTAAGTATGTCCATCCGCGTGGTTATCTGTCTCTGGGTGTTAGCTCCCGTCCAGTTGCACTTAACACAGATTGATCAATAAAACAGGATCATAATGACAGAAAAATCTTTGTCCACCTGACATTTGAAGAAAAAGACCTGAAGTACTTCCTGCACTGCACTCTTTTTTTTTTTTCTTTTGTGACTACAACAACAGTAAAAGCAAAATAAATAAAGTGTATTTTGCTGGAAATTTTTTCTCTTTTTTTCCTGGTGGCTCTTTGATTCTCGAGATGAGTTCTACTGTGAAATTCACTTCTTATTTTCGTCTCTGGTGGAGCATTGGGTTAAATCCTCGTCACAGAGGGAAAAGCATCAAATGCAAAACCAACCCAGTCATCCGTGCACATTGCAATGGCTTGTTGAGTGAGTATGTAGCACTTATCAATCCCACACACACACACATTTACAGTGTATACTGTGGACAAGACAGACAGCTGGCGCACCTGAGGAAAACACACACACACAGACAACATGCAAACTCCACACAGAAAGACCGTCGAGCACCACACAGTCACATTCACATGTTTCTTTCTTCTCCACCTGTGAAGTTACGCTGTCTTATGTACTGCATTGTGGGAATTAGTGAAAACTGCTCTCGCGTGTCGGTTCAGTATTTATCTTTTACGATGCATAAAATGTCATTTGTATTGATTTTATATGAAAATGTGTTCTTCTGAAGATGCTGAGTAATGAACTATAGAACAGTGCTGATAGCTCCTCGGTACTGTAAATGATCCTCGGTTACATAACAGGCCCTCGCTCCTGGCTCCCACTCGAGGAGCCTCTCACGCCTGTCTCAGCATCTTAAAGCAAAGCAAACAATGTTGTCTTCAGATCTGATATTGTCGTTGTTAAAGTGAGCTGCCACAGTGAAGCAGGGTGAGCTTTTTTCCCCCTCTCTATTTCAGTCAAAGATTGTCTTTTTTCTAAGATAACACCTTTTAATTTACAAATCCAATTCAATTCACTTCTGTGCATGAAGAGATGGAGAGATGAGAGAAAGGGTTAAAGAAAGAATATGAAAAAAATAGGAGAGGAATAGAAATGGAGTGATGCAGTGAAGGAGCAACAAAAGAGGGAGAGAAAAAAAGAGGCAGAGTGACTTTGATTTAAGAAGCGATAGAGCTGTTTCAGATACTGTTTTCTGAGCAGTGACTTGTTGATTTGCTGCTGTGCATCTGTGTGTGTATGAATAAGCCTCTGTGACAACTGTGCGGACTTAAATCTGAATAAAAACATATACTGTACGTACAAACAAATAATCTCCAAATCTGACTCGTGAGCACAGAGCAGTGAGTGTTTGAACCCTCCATCTGGGCTTAAAACCTGCACCACTGATTGTTGCTCGCACTGCAGGAATATACACTGAATCCATCTGTACAAGCTATTTTTTCCATCAGAATAATTGCGTCTGTTGGGCATAATTACCTGTCTCGGGTGTCTCGCTGAGTGATGGTGCAGGAAGACGTGTCAGGTAGTTCATAACATCGCATTAAGTCAGAGAGATGAAAGAGTCTGCTATTCCAAGTGCTTGTTTTTCACTGTTTGAACAGATTTACGAAAAACTACTTGTGCATTTGGACATTGACTCATTTACACATTTGCATAGAAATGTTAATCAACAAACAATGAGATCCATTTCAGAATTCAATCCGGGGGTGTTGTGCTCGGAGCGTGCCGAAAGAGGACTTTTGCTGCTTCCTTTACACTTTCAAGTGTTTCATTATGTGACATTGTGTTGTAATTGTGGTATTTCTATCTTTTTTATTTATTTTTTTTTTTTCGGTTTGAGGAAAAAGTTTGTAGTTTTATGATATTGGTCAGAATTTGAAGTGAAATCAATTTAAAATGGGGCCACCGTGAAGATGAACATGATGCCAATAACTTACTCAACAACCTGATTGGGATTATTGTGTAGAAACATTTTCTCAATGTGGTTTTACAGTTGTTATTGTTATTCTCAAGTAGAAATCATGATGAAAAGTGATCGAAGTCTCAAACTGATATGTATTTGATTAAAATTGAATGTGGCTTAAATGTATTGAAATGGGATTGAGTTACAAAATCTTCAGTGCTGCAGGGAGATAATCAGCAGCCATAATGAAAAACTTGAAGAGTACTGGATTGTATGGTGGAGAATATGTGGAGTTACCATGTTCGAGCGTGACAGTCTCAAATTCAGAGTTCAAGATTCTGTTGTGTTTTCACGCTCAGAAGTTGGTTACACTGCTTTGTTTACATTTCATTTGATGTACATTTGGTTGGTGTAGTGGCATTGATTATTTTTGGGTATTGGCGGGATCATTCATAAATCGATCATCACAGGCAGGAGCTTCGAGCATGTCTTTAATCTGCAAGTGGTGGAAATCTTGTTCCAAGTCAAATCATTGCGTTTCGATCTGCCACCGTTACGCCAGGAGGAAGAATTCAAAAGGAAATCCTCCTGAATTTGGAGACTTTCTAAGGCTCTTTTCTTTACAAGACCATTTCAAGCAGACACCAAAAAGTGTTGTTGCAATTTGCAGATTCATTGACATGACAGTGGTGCTCAGAGTCACTGACAAGGCAACTTCTGAAAGTGAAAGTTTTTGAAAACTCTCCCACTCCGTCTCTGTGGAAAACTCAACTTTCGGAAAATGCTCGGGCTCCGCCTCTGTGTAGATGGTGGGAATGCTGCGGCTGTGCATGGACAGTACGGCCATAGTGAATACTTCTTCTGCACTGTTCCAGTAGATGAACAGTGTTTGCCTCCAGAATGTCATGACTCCCAGTCCGTGTCCTCCTGGGACTCGGTAGATTTACAGCTGAGAGTCACTCAGAATGTCAATCCAACTTCATCTAGCCTTACGAATGTCCGCGTACTCGCCATTGTTAATGTTTATAGCGTATTGCTCTTCACACACAAGTGTGTGATTTCATTACCGAAATAAACAGCACCTACTAGTGGCCCAACCTGAAAACTACATCATTTTCAGTGTTTCTGCTGTGTCCATGTAAACAGATACCGTTTTCAAAATGTTTCCGTGTTAATGTGAAACTTTTTTTTGAAAGAAAACGCAAAAGCAGTGCATTTTCTCTCCAAACACTGTTGATAACAGCGTCTTTAAAGGGGCTGTATCATGCTTTTTTAGCTAGTCCAAACCCTAGAAATGGCATTAACATGGTAATAGTTTATTTTTGGCGCTAAGGAAAAGTAATTTTGTGTGAAATAAAAGATTTTCTGGGGCAAAACAAATACGCTAGCTAGCTTTGGCTCTTTAGCTCTAGCTTCTTCACACGCAAAAACGTCTTTTCCTGTGAGAAACTCACCAAGCGCAGACCCTTCAGACCCTTCAGACTCTTGCTCTTGCTTGACTGTTGCTTTCAGACGATGGTCAAAGTTTATCCTCGAAATCGGAGTTACAAAAAGCAGCAACGAGAGGCTGCGGGAGGGGGTCTCAGGGGAGCCATCTTCACAGTGTGACGTGAACGTGGGAAAACAGAGCGTTTTCTCGGATGCGGGAGGGGCTGCCTCTCTGAGCAGCACAAACACTGGGAAAGCTTAAACACGCAGGCACAAAGGAAAAAAACGCTTTGGGGGTGTTTTCGGTGAGTACATAACTATATAACAAGGTTAAAACATACAAAAGTGAATTTTGCATGATACAGCGCCTTTAATATACCATGTCTGGAGTGTTTCTCGATTTTTTTAATACAGTAAAGCAAATAAGCACCCAAGCAATCCTTCATTCCTGTATTGTTTTCTTATCTGCATGTTGTCATTATTGGTTGCCAGACTTTTGTATTGAAGCTGTTCCGTGCTGGAGGCTAATTCTGCCATAAAAAGTCACGTATTTTTAACCTCAGTTAAAAGCTGCTCCACTTCTCCAACATCTCCTCCCTCAACTCCGTACGGGATCTATTTCATAGTTACACAGCTGCAGTAGTACATCTATCCATCTGTCAGAGGAGATTTAGAAGACAATCTGAAACATGTCATGGTTGGACGGAGGTACAAGGCTCTGAAGGCCGTTTTATCTTAAGTCTGCTGGGCCAATGGGGGCCGGCACAGACTCTATATTACAGCTTAGCCAGGCTGATTGTGTGGGAGCCAAGCAGAGAATGAATGTGTGAGAGCGGCTGAGATGTCGGGTTAAAAAAAAAAAAAAAAAAAAAAAAGCAGAAAAAAGGTAAGCAAGGGCAAAATGACAGCAAACAGAATCACACAAGGAAAGGTCACTGGTGAAAGAAACAATCAAGTGAGAAAGACAAAGTGCTGTGAATGAGGGGGCAGGACTCTTTTTTCTTTATTTTTTTTTGAACTGATAAAGGTTCCTACAGGGAAACTTTCCAGAACTGGTGAGAGGCAGAAAAATGACAAGAGATAAGAGTGAAAAAGGAAAGAATGAGCAAAGCAATTCTAATTTCTCAGTAAATTTCATGATGCTCACATTGTATATAAGATTAGATTTCCTCCATATTACGCGTTTAAAACATAAACATGAAAATGTGGTAAAATCATTTCAGACCCTTCAGCATTAAAGATTATATTTTTCGTATATCATCAAACATTTGACCTGACTTCAAACATTGTTCAAGGCTTAAACACAAGGAAAGATGATTTTCACAATCATTTATTCACTATAAATGTGGCTTTGATATGATGTGTAGAAAAGGTCGCATGTCCCAGGACCTCGCACCTGGTTTCCCTTGGAAGATGAAATATTTTTACATGTTTTCACAGACCAGTGGTGGCCAACAGGTTAACAGCTGTAAAAATCTTGTAACTCCCTGCTGTGTGCCCTGAACCCACAACTGCTCAGGAAGGGCAAACGGCAGAAAAACCTTGTTGCAAAACAAACACGCGGACCACATGATGTGCCGTGGTGACCCCAGAGGGGCAGCAGCTCAACCTCCACCTCTGACAATACCTTTGCTGGAGCACCTCTGGATGCAGAGAAAACTTCAGGTTCTTTCTCTTCACCTCATTGAGCCACTTTTCACCTAAAAGGATCAAATAACTCCTCAGTCATGCACGATATGCATCACTACTGGATACACATAAGCTGATCCGGTTCTGAAGAGGGACACAGAAAGGACCCCCTCTTATCTGTCTGACTATTTGAACTAAGCAGCAGCTTTGATCAGTGTAACCTCCCCATCTGGATTCACACAGACTTTTACTACTCCTAAATAAGTCTATATGCAGATGATATTGTTATATAAATTACTGATCATTTGACCTCACTTCTATCAGTTGGTATCAGTAGTTTTATTCACCAGCCTGGAGCTCCTCATATGTTGGCCAAACGTGTTCCTCTCTGCTACCAGCAGATGACACACAGGTGTGATTTTCAATCCTGTCATTACGTGTGGATGTGTTTGTATTCAAAGTTTTTGAGAAAAACGAATTTGGAACTCACCTTCTGAGTCAGCGAAGCAGAGAGAGCGGAGAGAGACAGCGGCATCACCGACAATAAGCTGAAACACAGAGCGAAATACATTACACCAGAAACACTGAGAGGTTTTTGTCACGGTTGATGAAGTACTTTGTAAGGTGTTCAGAAAAATTCAGACTCTGAAGGGGATTTTTTTTTTCCTGGTTTGTGTTGAATTTATAAAAAAAAAAAAAAAGAGAGAGAGAAAGGAAAAACCTTGTGTGACAATCCGTCTGCAGATTGGTGCAGTGTCTGTTCACAGAGGCAATCCACATGAAACTGTAAATAGTTGATAATGTCGTAGAGTATAAAAAACCTGCCATATGCAAAAGCTTTGCCACCAGTGAATGTACTGTAGACTCTCTTTATCTGCATAGTCACTGTGATGACTGGCATGCATTAGCATGTTTCATGTCGTTTATATCGTACTACATTAAAGTACTGAATCAAGGCAAGTGATTCATGATAAATGATGCAAATGCAGTTATTTGGGTTCGCAGCTGGGCTGCTATTGGTCAACACAGAATATAATTTGCTTGTACGCAAAATGATGATATTGACACCAATAATGAAAATAGCAATTAGTCGAGGACAGAGGGAGCGGGCAACATAAAACCTGAAGCATGACTATGATTGGCCCTGAGGCCAAGCTTTGGGCACATCTGTTTAAATACAACTTGAAGATACTAATTCACTTAGCAAGCGTAATGTTGGACCCAAAGAAAACCCGAGCAGGTGCAGAGAGAAACAGAAAGTTATCAAGGTTTATCATGTTTGTTGGGAAGTACTGCTTTCAGTACACAAATAAAAAAAAACGATTGGAATTAATGTTGAATAAGTAAATATTAATGACACAGTAATTATTAGCCAATTTAACTGTGTTTCTTTTTGTTGTTTTTACTTTAAATGCAATGTGGGGGACTCCTACACATTATGAGTAATGATTGCAGCTCACTCAGTGCTCGAATGCCTCAGTGTGTGCAGTGGACAAGAAAATGAGACCTGAGTAAGGGTCTCGTTACAGACACACACATGACAAAGGGTGAGATTGAGGCAGGACACAAACTCTGAGCCTGGATGATAACAAACACTTAAACTGTCAGGAGACCCAGTAAAGAGGGATGTAAAAATTGAACCAAGTGACGACAAGTAAACACTGTGTGTGTGTGTGTGTGTGTGTGTGTGTGTGTGTGTGTGTGTGTGTGTGTGTGTGTGTGTGTGTGTGTGTGTGTGTGTGTGTGTGTGTGTGTGTGTGTGTGTGTGTGTGTGTGTGTGTGTGTGTGTGTGTGTGTGTGTGTGTGTGGTGGAGAGGATGATTAGCCACAGTAGCAAGGCTGTCTCTTATATCGACAATTCAGAGGTAAAAGCTTTTACACAGCGAGAGTGAAGCCGACATTTCAGAACAAACCACCAACTTGTTCTTTATTGAGAGCTGTCGAGAGTTTCTGCGTTAAGTTGCAGCCAGTAAAAGACTGGGGAAAAAAAAAAAAACACATATATGCTTTTACAAGTAATAAGTCTGATGAAATGTTTGGTTTTATGGTGAAGTAGCACTGATTGAGGACTGCAACTTTTCAGCAGTGTCAAACCCATGTTGGGGTTTCACAAACAGAACAATACTTTTTCCAGTCTAAATACGTCAACATCACACATACTCCACACAGGAAGTCAGTTCAACCTGGGCTTCAACTGGGGGCCTTTATTCTTTATTTTTCTGGTATTGTTTAGGGATGTGAAAATTAGTGAATGATCCGAACAAATCTGTTATGGAGAATCCTGTGGCGTTTTCAATTTTCCATCATCAGCACACAGATAGACCACAATGGATGAAAATTAATTGAAGAATTTCAAAAACATTCCTTCAAAATTAACAAAATGTGTCTGTGTTGATCATTGATCATGGATTTCTGTCAAAGATGTTAAAGGAATACTCCGAAGATTTTGGACCCACGCCCTATCCCTATCATTTTTATAGTGAGACAAGATCAGACATACCTTTATTGTCTCTCCAGTGGCTGGTTCCCAGCTGTTAGCATTATAGTTAGCTTAGCTCAGCTGCTGGAGGTGAAGAGGAAACAGAGCCGGACTGATGAAAGTGGACAAAATACTCCTTCCAATGGTCCAGGGGACGGCGTATTAGCATGTGAAGTAAATCCGAATGGTTATGAAACATTTTAAAAGACGTGTTTTCTTTTCAATCTGTTAAAATAACGTTTTGATACACACAGCCCTGCGCATGTGCAGTGCTCCGCGGAAGGATATACCGGATCACAGCATTAGAAGCCATAGACTCGGCCGCTGTGCGCCGGTATATCCTTCCGTGGAGCACTATGCTTGCGCAGGTCTGTGTGTATCAAAACGTTATTTAAACGGGTTAAAAAGAAAACACGTCTTTTAAAATGTTTTATAATCATTCGGATTTACTTCACATGCTAATACGCCGTCCCCTGGACCACTGGAAGGAGTATTTTGTCCACTTTCATCAGTCCGGCTCTGTTTCCTCTTCACCTCCAGCAGCTGAGCTAAGCTAACTACGATGCTAACAGCTGGGAGCCAGCCACTGGACGCAGAGAGACAATAAAGGTATGTATGATCTTGTCTCACTATAAAAATGACAGGGATAGGGCGTGGGTCCAAAATCTTCGGAGTATTCCTTTAATGTTATTCATGTTAAATCTCATTCAGCAATACTGTCCTAGAACACTATTTTCAGCTTAAACATGTTCGTTTAAAAATCCTCTGTAAGCAAGAAAGTAACAGGAGAAATGCAGAGGTTTTCACATACATCACATGTGCTCTGAACAGTGGCGTGTGCTGCCGACTGTAGGACATATTTTCTGTCTGTACGAGTTGAGGATTGATGACGTGCTTCTCTATCAGCGAACAAGAATCTAGTAAACCAGTAAAAGCACTTTTTTTTTTTTTTTGCTGGGGCCATCAGCTCTAGATAGCGCTTACGTTTAACGAGTGGGCAGGACAAAGACAGATCATAGCTGCAGCCCCTATTTCAAGCCTTTAGTGTGGGACTCAGTTTCCCATAGACTCTGTGGTAACAGCATGCCTTTTGGTTACAGAGACAAATATTTAGTGTTGAATCATTTTTAAGAATATCATAAAAGAAGAAAGATCATGAAGTCAAACTGTGGAGCACCAGCCAACTTCACAAGATCAGTATGTTACATATTTTAAGGTTATATTTGCATTATATTGCATTTCCTACGGCTGTGGTGAGCACATGCAGTAACCACGTTTCAGAAAAATTACTTTTTCCCCGTTCGGAGGGGTTGAAGAATTTTCAAAAGGTTGTATTTCCGCTCGTTTTCATGGTGACGGAGTGACATGGGTTCTACCTTGAGAGTTATTTTGAAAATATTTTTTTTCTCAGTGGCTCAGAGCGTCGTTTCCGTGTAAACAGACTTCGAAAACGTGATAAAGTTTTCCATCGTTGTGTAAATGTACTTCAATTTGCTTTCATGACGGCACTTTTATCGTTGAACTACAATATCTAAACAGATATTGTCAATGTGTTTTGATCATGTGGTCATGAGTGTAAAGTTAATGAGCTGAAAATGATCTTATTATAGATATTAAATATATATTCGACTCAAAAGTGGAGGAACGTCTTTTGGCCTCAACAACAACAAAAAAGAAAACAATGGAGTTCCCTCCTTTTTAGACATTTTACATGCTTTAAATGACTTTGATCCATTCGTACTTGAACTGAACGACACCAGCTTCTGTTTGAAGCTGACTACGATCTTCTCACCAAACAAACATGCACCAGGGTGGATGATGGCAGATTCACACCTTCACAACAACAGAGGATTCTCACCAGTCGTCGTTTTAATTGAACTAAACCTGCCAAGTGTGAAGATACTGTAACACTCCGGGTCCGGCTGATGCACTTCAACCTCTATTGCACCTGCTTTGACCATTTTTATTTTGTTTTCAACATCAATACATCTTTTCTCTTCTCATGCCATTCCGTCCTTTGATTCTCCTTCCTCATCTCATGGTGTGACTGTAAAAACAAATTTTCTGTTAAAAGACAACTTGTCAGATCCGGTTCAGACAAACAGCCCCAGTTATTCTGCAGGACCTCGAAACTCACAGGAAGTCACAGACTAATCAACACAACTGAGGAGGCAGCTTGCAGCCTCGCTCCACACTGATCCACCTCTGCAAACTCTGCTCTCATTGGCTCCGCTCTAATCCCTCAACAGACAGGAAAGATCTGATTTTTACACATTAAGAAATATGTGATTGTTGATGCTCTTCTCTTTTACGTTTCCCCTTTGCCTGCTGGTTTTCTCCAGCTTGTTTTGATAACTCAAACACTCTTTGTTCAGTTACTGAAAGTCCAAATCAGTGTGATGCTATCTGTTATTTCTGTGTTGGTCCTGGAATTAACTTTCTGCCTGTTGACAGTGAATCTAACTTTTCTACAATGTAGGCTGGTTTTCTACCAGGTTAGCCAAATAACAGAATTGTCAGCTGTTAACTTTGTTGTGGCTTTAGTAACAGCTGATGAGTTGCAAAGCTGCTGCAACTCTCTGTCCTCTCATCTTATCATCATCTCATTATCATTATTCTTCCTGTTGTCTTTACTTGAGCAGAGCTTTTTTTTTTAAAACATTTACAGTATTTTAGTGCATCTTCCTGATGCAAACAATACTCTTTCAAGTTACGAACCACTTTTAATTTTCAGTAACTGGTGAAGCAGTCCCATGCATGTTTTAAAAAAAGTGACCATTAACTTGTCAAAGAGTTGAAATAGCCACGTGTTTCAGGTGTGCTCTGGATTACTCAACATGCGCATAATATTTGCATAATGAATACTTTGTTCACTCTATGGAAGCAAGACTCCCTGCAGGAATAATCTAGTTGTCACATGTTCCATATGGAAAGTGGAATATTAACAGCATTCATGTCAACCTTTTAATTGAAGAATACCTCACTGTAATTACAGGCTATAATGGTGCCATTATGTTAATGTGAGCTCAGCTGCTGACATGTCATTTATAACTGTGTGCTTGTCCTTTGCTGCTGTGATTCTTTCTGCACTTCGGTTCAAAATATGGTTAGCCCTCTCTAATTTGCTCCTCCGTTCACTTAAGGAATGAAGGGCGCCGGTTTGAAATCACTGAAACATGTTCTGGGAAAGTCCTGGCGAGTCCTGAATACAGAATAATGTTAGTTCAGCCGACGGCGGCTGCCAGAATGCCCTTGAGGAAGGGCACATCAGCGTCATTAACCCCGACCTTAACCCCGCTCGCTCCTGTGGATCTGTTCACTGGCACCAACGCCCGCTTGTAGCCGGACCGAGCAGCTGCGGCTCAGAGGATAAAGCAGGTCGTCTTTTCATACCAAGGTTGGTTGTTCGATCCCCCGTCGCACGCTGTCCATATGTCAACGTGTCCATGTGCAGGAAACTGAAGGCCAGATCTCTCTCCGTCTCGATATGCGGGTGAACGTGACGCTTTAAAGCTTCGAGACTGGAGATGTGCTTTCATGTGACTATAAGAAGAAAGATTCTTTGAAAATGTCTTCGGTTGATCTTTCACAGCACGTACCTCCAAAGGGCACTAATTAAAATACTTTGAAACTGATATTTCAACTCTTCCTTTTCTGTTTTTTAAGAACTAGTAAGTATAATCCCCTTTTAGCTTCTGTGATAATATCATTACATCTGTCAGTCAGTCCAATCAAAATCAGATTAATTTTACAGTTTGTAGATACATAGTCTGCTCAATCCTCTTGTCACATTTTATAAAATAACGAGTCTTCAATATAATGTGTAATATGCACAAAAAAATGGCCCAACATTTAACTTCACTCATCACATTGTGAAATTTCTCAAATGGACATAATTTTCCAGTCATTAGATCGACACGCACAATGGACACCATCCTGATTGGTGACATTAATTTTAACTTTTTTGGTGCTTTCTCCCTCAGGTTAAAGCATGATAGAGGTAGCACAAAAAGAGATGTAGCTCTCTCATGGATTGAACAATTGAATTGAACAATTAAATGAAATAAAATGTACAAAAGTAAGACAAACCTCGAGAGCTGCCATCCACGAGGGGCTAAATCTTCTTGTATTTGTCATTTTTCTTCTTTTATCTTTAATTTCTTAGCTTTCAAACTTATTATTTAAACATTTTTCCCTTTTTTGACATGCAGGCACACTGCTGGTGTCACAGCGATCAGCGGGCCTGAGTGCTCTTTTAATTAAGGTCAGGTGGAACCAAAACACCTGAACATACCGTAAGTTCCATGTACTTCATCACTAGATGACGCAATCACAAAAGATAATAAGCAAATAAAGCCTAAATATGTGAGGATGCTGTGTGTTTTTTTCGTTAACCTTATTGATCGGACACAATAAATTCTTAAACCAGTGTGAATATAAAATAATTTCATCACATAATCTGTAACTTCCTGAGCAGGATGAGGAGATGAGAAAGACACAGAAACACGTATACAAAAGACATAAAGAACACATGGTCACTTGCTTGACAAATGACTAAACTTAATTCGAAAGATATGTCACAGACTGAAGAGTATATATGGACCCGACCCTCTGAGAAGTGGTGTATAAATACAGAAGAGGCACTTTGGATCTGAACTCAAGGCTGACGGCGCTTCTTCAGACTTCTTGCCTGAATGATTGACTATAAATCAAATGCAACCTTCAGTGTTTGCCGAGCACTGGGTAACCACGTTCCGCCTTTCTTCTTTTGTAAAGGTAAATTTGATTTAACCAGAGGCGTATAGGGTCTGTGACTGTATTAAACTCAAAAGGCAGAGTATCCACGAGAAGACCAACTCGTAAATACTCTGGACACGTTGAGCTGACAGAGCTGACGTACACGGACTAGCGAATAAAACCTCATCTGAGAGGTTCAGCTGAAATGTACATCATATTGTTTTACATGCAAAAAATAGTCAAAGCAAAGTTTTTCTTAATGTAGTTATTTTACTAAATTCATCCGCCCATCCCCCCTTCCTACATGCTTCACCAGTTTAAGAGAATCATTAAATCGGTGGTGTCAAGCTCATGTTGAAGGGTCACACGCAGCCTCATTTCTTCTTGAATACATGATCAGACTAATGACATTCGGACCCACAGAGACAAACACACACATCAACTAACAACGAGCCTAATGAATTTCAGCAGGAAATCAGAGCACCAGTCGATGACTCACCTGTGCAGGGAGAACATGCAAACTCCACAAAGAAACCACACAGGAATACTGCCAACACAGCCCTGGAAGATTTCTCAGTAAATTAATGAAAACTCCACTCCACAGAAAATAATCAAATACTTTAAATCACTTTTAAATTGCCTTCCCGAGGCTACCGCTAAAATGCTATTTAACAAACAAGCTCCGCAGCACACTCAAATCTCTCAAAAAAATGTTCTTCAAAACACACAACATGAGTCGGCCATGTTGAAATACATCAAGGAATGCAATAAAAGCACTGACTACAATCTTTGGTCTTTTAACCATCAGTTAACAGAAATAAAGCACAAATCATTAAAATCTTATCTTCACACGTTGAATCGGTTTAGTCTGCCGACACACTGATATAATTCTGCACGCAATTCTTTGCCCTCGCATTTTGCTACCAAAGCGTTGAGTACTGCAGCAGATGTAACATTCCTGACCGAAAGCTTTGGTTCTACTCATGAACAGAGTTCTGAAATTAACTGGAATTAATAGTTCTTCTGCACATGCAATAATGTTTGTTTTCAGAGTGTCATGGCTCCCAGTCCATAATTTTCTGGGACTTGGTAGGTTTAGAGTTGAGAATCAGATGTAACAACAATCCAGCTTTATCGTCTGTCCAAACGAATGTCCAAGTGCTCTTTGTTATGAATAAAGACTACATCGTTTTCAGTCTTCCTGCTGTTTCCGGGACATTTCAGAAAAAAACTTTTCTGAAACAAAATTGCAAAGATAAAGAATTTCGCAGTTTAAGGAATTGCAATAACATGAGACATCTTCATTGTCTTCCTCGCTTCCTCAACCATTTGCATTTCAGCTCCTTGGGTGTGAACATTGTCCCTGTGTAGAGGACTTTCTATCTATTATACATGCCAAGCCAAGTTTAATAAAACGATAGATCATTAAAGACTGAGTAAAAATAAATGATGCCTGAAAAAAAAAAAAAAAGGCACTTGTCTCAGCACCGGCGATATGGCCAGCCAAATCCAGGGTGGGAATTAAAGGCCTGGTGGCGGAGCGTTTGGCAGCTCGTCCAGCCCTGAAAGCACAGTAACCCTTCCTGGCAGCGGGTTTAGTGCGTAAATCCGGAGCTTCTCTCCACCTGTTTTATCAACGTGTGTCTCTCTGCAGGAAAACTGACGCTAAAAGCCTCACATGGAAACATCTTGTTGCTGTTTGTTGTGGGTACTCGGGTTTGATTGAGTGCGTCTTCCTGGATGTAGCGCAGAGAGACGAAGGTGTGGATGAGTCGACCTCTCCGGTTGCAGCTGCCAATGCTGCAGCCGTCAATCACGGCCGCTACATCCTTCACTAATTTGGAAAATCTCTGAAGTGTGTGCTCGTTTCTGCCGGCGCCAGTTAAACCGGCAGACAGACAAGATGAGGAGAAGCTATTTCCTCCCTTCTATGCCTGGAGGCTTTTATATTCCTGCCGTTTGTGTAACGTACTGCTGGCATGCTTTGTCATGCAGTTAAGAAATGACACTTATCCCTGATAGCAAATTAAAGATGAATGTAAGTAATGCAAACGTGACGTTATGTTTGACTCCTTCTCTGTGAAATAGATCCAGAAGTGATAATCCATCTATCCGTTTTTCTTCTCCGCCCACGTTGCTCAAGGTGAGAAGAGTGCGACTGGATAACATCACAGGGATAACACAGAGAGACAAACTACCACACATGGCTGATTCAGAGCAAATTAACTTCCCGAGCATGTCTTCAGACTGTGGAAGGCGGAATAAAGGCCTCGGCCCTGAATCAAACACAGTTCCTCTTGCTGTGAAGAGGCAAACTAATTCATATTTCAATTACATTTTCTTTATTAATCCCCTTGAGGAGTTCATTTGTTTGCATTTAACCCGTCCTATACATAGTTAACCTTCACTACACAGACTACACTGCATTGCCAAAGGTATTCGCTCGCCTGCCTTCACACACATATAGAAATATGAGTGAAATCTCATTCTTAAACCTCAGGATTTAATATGTCGGTCTGCCCTTTGCAGGTATAACGGCTCCAACACTTCTAGGAAAGCATTTCAAGAGGTTTTGGAGTGTGTCCATGGGAATTTTTCACCATTTGTGAGGTCAGACACTGATAACGGATGAGAAGGCCTGGCTCAAAGGCTCTGCCTTGATTCATCCCAAAGGTCTTCAGTGGGGCTGAGGCCAAGGCAGTCAAGCTGGATCGTCCAGGTCTTTATGGACCTTGTTTTGTGCTCTGGTCTTGTTGAAACAGGAAGGAGCAAACAGTCTGTAGCTGTTGACTCTGCGGAAGGTTCGCCACCTCTGTGCACCGAGTGCCTCAGCGCCCGCTGAATGGCTATTCCCAATCGCTTCCATTTTGTGTGATATATAGTGTGTGAGTGGTGTGATGGTGCAGTGCAGTGCTCAGGGACCAAAATTACAGAAGTTGTAATAACATGTTGCTCATTGTAATTTCCAGCTTTTCCAATATGATCCATTCAGTGTGAGTATTTATTTCATTTCCATCCCATTTTCGGTTTAAGACTTTGTGAAGGATTTAATCCAAAGTAGTTAAAGCTCTCAGAATGTTCATTATTTATTTGCTGGTTATGTAAGCCGTAAAAAAAAAAAAAAAAATACCCCGCTTCTGCGTATTTGTAACATGTGTTTGTGTGAAGCCCGTCTCACCTCTTATTCCCTCAGACAGGAAGTGTTTTTTTTTACTTGGCAGCTTGTATTTAGCGTGAATCTGAGCTGACATGGACGCGGTGGAACGAACAGCTGAGAGAACCCAGCGTGTTCTCATGGAGCTCGCTCCTTCCCTGTCTTCTCTCTTTCGCCTTTTGTTTATCCTCATTTTGCAGCATGAAATTTCAACTTGTTTATTCATCAGCCAAGCTGCTTAAATCACTCCTCTGAGATGTTTGCCAACAAAGTAAGCCAGAGTTCATCACAGCCAACATTTCTGTCATAATTTCCAGCAGAGATGGAGGTCAGCACAACACAGATCTGACTATTTATTCTCTAACATCACATACACACTATATTGTCACAATTTATTTAAGGAGCTCAGCGGTGTCACTGTTGAAGCAGGATGAAGAGTTTTTCAATAAAAATAGTGTATGATAAAGCAAAACTGTTCATTTGTTGTCACAAACCTTCCTAGATGCGCCACCCCCAGCTGACCCTTTCTCTTCAAAACTTCACCAAAACTTTTTATCCCATTGTGTGTGCTTCAGCCCACCGCTGCACTGTTTTGGTTCACCTCGCCAACTGTGAGTGTTTTCTGGCCTCGCACAGCAGCTGTTTCAAGAGAAAAAGCTCTGAAAACACAAAGTACGCTTCCTGCTCGGCTGCAAACAGCAGACGGTTCGA
Organism: Salarias fasciatus; assembly: GCF_902148845.1. Classification (NCBI taxonomy): domain Eukaryota; kingdom Metazoa; phylum Chordata; class Actinopteri; order Blenniiformes; family Blenniidae; genus Salarias; species Salarias fasciatus. Next base: position 8,679,065 of record NC_043765.1, on the reverse strand, counting down.
GTTAGAGAAGAGCATTTTGTTGTTAAAGACCTCTTCCCCCTGAGGAGTTCGGAGAAAAGAGCTGATCTAGAGTTTACACGGGTTGCTGGAAAACCACCTTCAACAAGAATGATAACGTTGCCTTTTGAAGTGGGAACGAGCAACTTCTCCCTAAAACATTATCTTCTCTCATATTTTTTCGTTGCTTTTTTTTATTTTAGGTTTTACCGAATTGAACCTAGAATTTGAAAACATTCTTTTAACAACCAACCTCTATTGTATCATATAGTCTAAAGAGAGCCTCCCTGGCTTTTTACAATTTCCTCCCGAAATGGAAGCCAGAACTTCCACCTGTCAGGCTCCTGTTTTTGTGGAACCAGCTTCCAGTTAAAGGAACAACACATGTTCTGTATAGAGCTGCTGTAGGTTGAGGTACTGGTTTCATGCTCCTCTCTTTTTGTCCTCGTCTACACTGATCCCTGCTTCTGGAATTGAAAGTTTCCTTTCTAATCGTATCGTTTTGAAATTTGTTGGACTCTCTTAACTGTCTTTTGACCCCAACTATTTTTCTTGTTGTTTTTCTCTCCGTTTTAATCACCTCTTCTGTCTTGTGAGCTAAACTGAATCAAATATTTACACTTTAATCCTAAAGTCCTTTTTGAGATTTGCTTTTTTGACTGAGTACAGTGTGTCCTTTACTCGTTCATTTATCCATTAAAGGCCTTGATTTCCTTTTTCTTGTCGACAGTCCAGTTAAGATGTACAGCAGTCCGATCAATAAGGTGCTACTTCACAGGCAAACTTCTGAAACTTCCTGTGTGTGTGTGTGTGTGTGTGTGTGTGTGTGTGTGTGTGTGTGTGTGTGTGTGTGTGTGTGTGTGTGTGTGTGTGTGTGTGTGTGTGTGTGTGTGTGCGTGTGCGTGTGCGTGTGTGTTGCAGAGCCCTACAGCCCAGCGGTGTGGGTGATGATGTTTGTGATGTGCCTGTCGGTGGTGGCTGTCACCGTCTTCATCTTCGAGTTCTTCAGCCCCGTGGGATACAACCGCAGCCTGCAGAGCGCCAAGAGTAAGAGACGGAGTCACTCCGGCGCCGGCACGCCAATCAACCCGCCGCCACTGCTCATTTCACAACATTATCACCAACTTGTCACTTTGTCAGTTATGTAAGCGAGGGGGGGCTGATTTGAGGAGGCTGCTTTGCTCAAATTATGCAAAGTATTCCTCTTTTTTTTTTCTCTCTCTTTTTTTTTCTCATAAGTCAAAACAATCACTCCGCACCCACAATCTGCTTTTTTTAGTTCTAATGAAGCAAGAGCCAGCGATGTGGTGGGGGCTGATTTTGACGTTTTTACAGTACTTGTCATTTGCTCATTCATTCCAGATATGTGCTCCCTGCTCGTGTGTGCAGCCGCATTCATTTCCAGTAATCATCTGGGAATGTTCTTCATTACCTCCTAATAAACTGACACAAGTGGCATTAAAATGAATTACAGCGACAGTCAGGTGTTTGTGCATCGCGGCTTGTCACTTCTGTTGCATTGTCTTTGCTAAAGCACCCTGTTCAGATCTTGTCTTTCATTTTTTTTTTATACAAAATCCACATATTTTTGGACTTTTTATGATGGTTGGGCAGGAACAGGTCTTATTCCTGACGGTGTTTGAAAACAAATCATATACAAAGCAATAAGTGGAGAGTGAAGGTCGTCACATATTAACCTCATTAGAACTGCAAGCGAGAGCATGTACCACTTGACCACAGTCTGGAAGATAATATAGCGTCATTTCCAGTGCCTCTCAAATTCGTGAAGTGTGTTTTTAACGTTTGATATAACAGTTTAGTTTTGATCGAAGAAGGTACGTTGTTTAGGTTGAGTAGACAAAATCACTTTAATCTTCCACATTTAAAATACAATATTTCCAGCTTTTACATCCTTTTTCTCTCTCTCTTTCTCCATCAATCACATTCGTACTTTACCTCTGGCACAAGATGGCTCACTGCGCAGAGAGGGATGTTACCCTCGTCTTTAACATTTAACAAGAAGCCACATTACTCCATCTGTCCTTTTTGTTCTTCCGTCTCCCGGCCTTCTCGCTCTTCACAGACCTCGCAGCTTAATGACTGTTCCTTCAAAACCAGAGAGTCTACTGCCAGGTTTAATAACTCCAGATCAGTCTTTTCTCAATCACGTTGAGCATTTAACTTCACTCACTTCTTTTAGTGTCGATGTTTGCTTCTTTCAAAGGTATGGACTGTGTACATTCATGAAAAATCCTTCTCAGTTTGTTTGCAACGTATTCCCATCCAACATTCCTTACTGTTAAGTAGTTATAATGAGTTTGACAGTGAGGTGACACCAGTGATCTGCCATTGCCTGACGGCATTTCTATCGGTGGAAGGACCTAAACACGAGCCATCTACTGAAAGGGTGACCCTGTCCTTCGTCCATTAGCTGAGTACTCGCAATTAGAATTGAAGGTCAGTGTGATTATCTCAGCAGAGCTCGAAGAGACCTTTTTCATGTCTGTAACAAGTGTTTATAAAGATTTACCAAGGTCACCATCAGGTTTCAGTGGGAAAATTAATGGTATTTCTTAACTGATGTCCTTCTATTTTCCTCCATTTTATATAGCTCCTTTATTTAGAGAAGCAATTCTATTAGATTGAGTTAATCATATTTAAGCCCATAAGTTCAGAGGAAGGAAACACTGGTTGGGTCACACGTCCACCACAGTTTTGCCAAATACGAGGTAAGATCATCATCAACATAACATGAAGTCCAGCAGGAATTTGGCTCAAAATAAAAGCCCAAAACATCTCAGCTTAGTGGCCAATAACATTAAACTCACTAAGTATCTACAGTATGGAATGCATCATCCTCACATCCACAGACCAGTTCCTGTCACCACCCGTTGTAACAGTGACTGGTTGTTAGAGCGCAGCACCACGGAGCTGCTGATTCTCCCACCAGCACTCAGGTTCAATCAGAGGAACACAAACATCTGTGAGAAGTGCTTAAAAGTCCTGGTTCCACCTCTGGGCTTTGAGAAAAAGAACAGCACGGAAGAGTACCAACACCATGGATGAGGAATCCGAGACAGACTTTCAACAAACAAAACGTCCCAGCGCCGTTCAAGGCCAGGAACACTCTGGGATAGAAATTGGTACATCCCAAAGACCAAACACTAAACTTTGAGAAAAGGATAAAATCAAAAATAACAGCATCGCAACAAAGACTTGAAAAACAAGGAACCATAAAGAAATAAAGTGGAAAAATCTGTCAGCAGATAAAAACACCGAGGCCAACAACAAAAAAAACATTTCAAAACTTTCATTTCATCCCATTCCAGCTGCCAGAAGCTTGAGGGCAGGAACTTCCACTGAACCATCAATCTGTCTTCTTCACCTTATCCATACAAGTCTTTGTAATTCAAGATTTACAGGTGTTGTTCTTCTTATTAATTTTTTTAATCTTCTAAAGCCTCCCTGAACCTACTCTGTCTCTGCGGCTCTTTCAGAGACTGGAGGGTCAAAGTTCACCATCGGTAAATCTGTTTGGCTGCTTTGGGCGCTGGTCTTCAACAACTCTGTGCCTGTGGAGAATCCAAGAGGAACCACCAGCAAGATCATGGTAAAGCGTTTGCTCGGCTCTCAGAGCCTGTTTGCTCACTTGCCCGTTTGCTGTTTGCTTATTTTTCTTCACTGAGTTTATATGAATTGATTTTTCTGTATCAAAACATGTTGTATGCTTGTGCAGGTACTTCCTCTTTTTCTTTCAACAGTTAACGCAACACTCTGTGCTGTTGTTAGTCAGTCTTTTATACAGTATATCTGTCTTAATGATGAGTTCATCAGTTGGGCTTTCAGAACTCTGTGGGTCAACCACAGATTCACTGTTTGTCATAACCATGGACCAACGCCAACAAGGAAGAGCAGCTGAAATAAACCACCAACATACAGACAGCAGAGGACAGGTGTCAGAAAGGAAAGCCAGCATTTATTATGTTGCTTACAGTGGTTCATCCTTCATGCAACTGTCAAGAGGACTGAGATATTTAGCAGTTAAAAAGACACTCATCCAAGAGAAATGGGAGTTTAGGAAACAATGACCATTTCGTTTGGCTTACACTGAAGCAAGCTCTTATCTAACAACAAAGCAGAGAGAGGCAGCAATGCTGCTTTCTTCATCATTGCTGCCAATGGCAGATTCTTAGCTGGAGTCCACTACTCCGATTATTACAAACAAGGTGTTATTTAAAGGTTAATATAATTTAATATAATAATTTAAAGGTTCCAAATGCTCCACAGATTCTACAGGGACTTTAAAAAGGGATGTTTTAGTCTGACGTGAAAAGACCTCCTTGATCAATCTCAGATAAAAGACTGCAAAGAAACATATTTTATGATGTTGAAATGCAAATATTTTTTGTTTAACCACATTACTGGAACTCACAAGATGACAAGAAAAAAACCTAGTTAGAGTAAAGAGCCACATGAGGTGAAGAGCTCAAGGTGTTGACTGTCGACCCAAGTGCTTTTCTCCAAAACCCCAATCAGCTCAAGTACTCATTAGCGGCTCAATAAGCTTCACAAAAAAGAAGGTCAGACGAGAGGAGAGGAGGATTATTTTTTACTTTTTCTCTCCGTAAATGTTGTTTTCATCTAAACTGGGAAGTTTGCTGCGAGTCTCTCAGTGATGAATTCAAAGCATAATTGATCATTTACTAAATCCAATTACATTTAAGTGTGACAAAAATCCTGCGAAGGTGCAACAGTGTGTTTAAGTTTTCCCCTGTTAAACCACCACTGCTTCTAATCCGATCCACTTTCATCGCGCTCGCCGGCGAACAGATCTTTGGAGACGAGCACAGCTAATCACAAGCAGCAGTTACAAGATGAGCCCAATTTTTATTGGAGGTTTAGTAATGAAACTACATTTATTCATCCATTCATTTTTAATATCTGCCGCAGCCTATCCAGCGTCTGTCAGCCTCCACTTGACGGGTAATTGACAACAATGTTTTATTGATATTAAATATCAAAAATTTAATAGGTTTCACTAAAGGTATAAAGGTCTTAAAGCTCACCAGGGAGACAGTGCAGTCCTTCATCTCCTCCATCCAGGATTTTTTTTTTTTTTTCTTTGTAATACTCCTCAGTTTCCAGAGCTGAGACTGTAAATTTTTCATCGTTTTCATTAAGAAAATTATGCAAATCAACTTTTGGCACAAACACACAGTGCTGTGGAAGTAAATAGCCTCGTTCATCACCGGCTGCAAGTGCAAATGTAACGTTAAGGCTAATCCACATCTCGGAGTTGGTGCCTGGCTGAATGTCAACAGCAGTGCAGCACCTTCCAGTAAAATAAACAACACACGAGTCCAAGTGTCTCAAAACAAAGCTCTCAAACAGGCTTTCAAGGGATCTTCAGACACCCTGTGACTGTTATTTAGGGTTTCTTGAAGTTACTCTATGATAATTGTATTCAGCTCATTTACTCATGAAGCAAAAAAACAACATTAACAATAGATAAATGTCCTGCTCTGACAATAATCCCTTTATTGACAAAGGTGCCACGATTTTTAACTTCTATATTTCTTTTTTTTTTTTTTAGCTTAATCTAATTAAATGTTATGCTAATTAAAGGATGACAATCACATAATTCTTGATTTAATAGTTTTGCTGAAGTCATAGGTCCTGTTTACACAACTTTAGCAAATGAAAATTTAAAACTTTCTCTTTGTTCATATATGTTGGGGTCTCAGAAAAGGTTTTTGAAAACAGACTCGAGTGCAAACTTTCTTGAATGTACTGCTCTCCGTTTCTGTGTGAACAGGAAAAACACAACATGGCTGAAAAGTGCAGAACATTGGCTCTACATAGTCATTATAAATGGTTTTTTTTAATTATTATTATTATTTCATTTTATTTATTTATTTATTTATTTTTTTTTTGTCTTGGTAAAGCTTTTAGCCTTGCTATTTAATTTTACATTTCTGGTAAATTGCATGTTTTTCTGTTGCTAAATTTTGACACTCACGTCACGAAAATCTTGAAAAAGACACGACAGTGAGCCGTGGAGTTGCTCTTCAGTGTCACAGTAAATCCTCTGATGTATATGCTTTTCCCATCACAGCCATTTTTCCAAATGTTTGCAGCGGAAGATAACACACTTAGCGGAGCACAGCTGCTCGCCCCATTAAGAGAAAATATTAATTTCTGACAAGAGGATGTGGCAAATAACCAGTCAGCTAGCAGTGGGGCAAAAAGGCAATCAGCTCCACTTGGCATCTGATTCGTGCCATCTGCTATTCCTGCTAAATGCTTTCAGAGTACATATTGTCTTTTAAGACGCGGTGGGTGATCCCCTTTTACAGCCCCTGGAGCTCAATGTTATCAAATGCGAGCACGTCACCTTAAAATGGAGAGTAGCAATAAATACAAGCAACAGAGACAGATTTCTTTCTTCCCCACAATGAAGCCATTAGATAGTGCCAAGGATTATATAGACTGGTTATTATCTTACAATATTTTGTGTGTGTGTGTGTGTGTGTGTGTGTGTGTGTGTGTGTGTGTGTGTGTGTGTGTGTGTGTGTGCGTGTGCATGTGTGTCTTTCTGGCTTTGGGTAGTTTTATCCCTGCATATATCATCCATCCCCTTCATATTTATCTCTATATTTTCGCCATCTTGCCAGTCCTCCTGCAAAATAGTGCTTAAATTTAAAAACACTAACTTATGTCAGGTCAACATTGACGACTCTAAATACCTAAAGTATAAATTTTAAGTCTAATTCATTCAGTTTATGAAACATGTGAATTAACAACAATATGGTAAATAACCTATTACATCTGGAATTGATTAACCTTCATTTTTCACGCTGTTTCAGAATTGACCTTGTCCTGTTATTGTCAGGAGGAACATTTTAACGCTTCACTATTGTCCCACATTGTGGCGTTTAGTGTTTAAGAAACTGGGATTTAGATGCAGAATGCTAAATTCTTAATCCCAGCTTTGCAGTCACATTGTTCTAGTGTTCATTTTCACAATGAGAATATCCTTTAAAAATTTGTTTTGAACTCTTTAAACCAGTTTTCTGTGTGATAAATGCACCAGAGTTGAAAATATGCTATTGTGGGACAGGATGAGCTCTTATAAAGTGTAAATACACTTGACACAGGAGTGTGGTTGAATCGTTAAACTTTGTTGCTGCCAGATTGCAAAGATAAATATGTGTAGTGTGCCAGGTCTGCTCAGATTTAATTGAAAAACTGTATATTTAGTGTATTGATGTGTCCCTTTTTATTTACACCCACTAAAAGCAGTGAAAAGACACATGCAATGACATTTTTAGAGGCTAAAGTGCTTCGCTGACAAATATGACTCCAACCTGCAGGCAGGACACAGTTTCCAGCTGCTGGTTAGCACAGAAACGTCAAAATGTGAAATTGGTGTCACTGGAATCCTGAAACACTTTCACACCTGTCAGGCGCAGCCGGCATTGATCTTCCTCCACTGCACTCCTGCTGCAGGTGCTGGTTTGGGCCTTCTTCGCTGTCATCTTCCTGGCCTCCTACACTGCCAACCTGGCTGCCTTCATGATCCAGGAGGAGTACATCGACACGGTGTCTGGCCTGTCAGACAAGAAGGTACGAGGAGGGCCGCGTGCATTTATGAACGGCTGAACTTACACGATAGTCTGTCGGCATGGCAAACATTGTTTCTAATAAATTTCCAGTGAAGAATTGTCAAAAAAGGAATTAAGACTAGAACTTCCTGTTCTTGTTGTTGCTTTGTGCTGGCTCTCTATTGTCATTGTCCTCCTGTTGCACAGACTTCTGTAGCGGCTCTTCCCGCTCATCTCCTTCACTTTAACCGCCTCTCTTTACCTTCCCCTCTCCCCTCATATCACTGTAATCTCTACCCGCCTGTTTCCCGCGCAGTTCCAGCAGCCCACGGAGCAGTACCCGCCGCTGCGCTTCGGCACGGTCCCGAACGGCAGCACCGAGGAGAACATCCGCGCCAACTATCCCAACATGCATCAGTACATGATCCGCAACAACCAGAAGGGCGTGGAGGAGGCCATTGATAACCTGAAGACGGGGTAGGTCCTGATGGGCGATGGAACCCTACAACATCCTGTGAATAACAAATCGCCTTCACCAAGTAACAGTCGCAGCCTGAAGCCCTGCCCGCCTTTCTGCTCCTGCTATCTGGAGAACAGCTGCGAACACTTCAGTCTCTCACCTTGTTGCTTTTTAACTGATAATTACAGCCAAATAACAGTTCAGTGTTCAACTATTAGCAAGTAAAACAAAGTAGAAACCTTCTGAAATGTCATCTTGAATAATCGGCCCAAAATGCACCGTAATGACATAAATTACATAAAAGAATAAACTGAAAACTATAAAACCAGGGTGCCTTTTAAGTGTCAGAGGTGGTGCTAAAGCACAGAAGGTGGAGTTGATGAACCGATTCAAGGAAGCCTGTTTAATCAGAACTATCATCAATGTTAATGGCTCCACTTGTACTTTTAATGAGCATTTCCTGCAGTGCTCGAGGATAGGTGCAGCATGGCAGAAGAAATAAAATCACCTGTGTGTCTGTCGGGGTTTGACTATAAAGAGGAATCCACAACAAATGGGAGTGAACCTATATGAAAAGGGAAGCAATTTCAAAGATTAGATCAGGTTAAACAAAAAGAAAATTGGTGTGATGAAGTGCTGAGCTGTAATGCTGAAGAGATTTAGAGTGGAACACAATGTGCTCCCACAAAAAAATCCCAGCAGGTGCAGGTTTTCAGCTGCACCGAGGCATTCAGCCATTTCATCTAAATCAAATCCAAACTCCAAACACTGAAACAGGTGTCCTTTTAGCATCACAGGAACGCCATCGGGGCCACGGCGGCTACTGATCTGTTAGCACTAAAATGCAACAGGCAATCAGACTTTGTCATGATACGCTCAGAGTACAAACAGATATGTGATAATAGAATCTGTTAAATGAATAAATGAGAGGACAACAGTGAGAGACAGAGCAGATGTGTCCATGCAGGCACCATGTTCCTGGCGTGATTTGGATCCATTTATCTTTCATCCCAAATGTGTTATTTTGAATAATTTGATGTTTTCACCATCATCATTTTTAAAAATGATGGTCCTAAAAACTGTGTGATAACACTGATATTATCCCCTAAAAGAAGTGATGTTGCAAGCATAAGCTATGAAAGTATTTGCACATGAAAACAGATCTAGCAGCAGCACCTTTAGACTTCGATGGGACATCACATTAATCGAAAAGCAGGCAAAATCAAAAACTTCGAGGTGTCAGACACTCTTCAAGGCCTTCAGCCATTCCTTTCCCTCCACACTCTTCCCCTGAGTTACTGGTGCTGCTTGTTTGTTGGTCCGATTCTGTAAGCATCCAGAAATAAAGATGAAATGAAGGCAGAGTGCAGATGGAAGGCCTTGTGTGTATCCATGAGGGTATCCGACATCAAGCATGAATGAGCCTTGAAAGGCAGTCTTTAAAACAGGCATCAGAAGCACCGACTGTGAACTTTCCATTTGTTCTTATTGGCTGAAGGAGAACAGAGAACATATATGTTGCAGTTATAATCAGTCTGGAAAGGCAATGTGAGGATTCATTGCAGCCACACTTCGACTGTATGTCTGCTCACTCTTTTGTTGAATTAAAAAAAACAGCTTCCTGCACGTCCTTCCAAACACTCAAGTTAGTTAAATCAGCACATTTTTGACAGTGGCCTCTACTATGAAGGGTTCCCACCCTTGCTCTTCTTTTTATATATATTTTATCTCCAACTTGTGGCAGTGTTTTCGTCTTGACTTGGTTCAATTACCGGACCCCCTTCGCCTGACTCAACCTGTTAGCGCATTGATCTCCATTGCCTCGGGAGCCTCGGCTGCTGTAGCCTGCGCAGCCCCATAAGGATCATGGCTGTTAAACGAAGCAGGAGGAGAAAGAGGGGCTTTTAAATTATACATGTTCACAGCAGCCGCAGTGCGGCGCGAGAATGGCGCCATGGCCGCCTCGGTTCGGCTCTCAAGCGTCTCTCGTGCTCGTCGGGGTGGAGGGTTATTATCTGCCCTGGGGAGTGCAAAACGCCTGCGGCACTTACTATAAAATATACACTCGCACGCCATGAAATTTGAAGTGTGGGGGCTGCAAAGTGGAGTGATGTTAGTCGATGCAGATGAAGGTTTGATGCGACGAGCGCACACACACCAAACACATTTCACCAGTACGATCCTTTGACAGCTTCCTCCCACTCTCCCACCCTGACCTCAGCTAGAGGTCAAATCACACACATGTCGACTGGCAGTCAGGCCACTCCGGAGGCGGCCGTTATTGTTAGTGTCCATCTCCGTGTACATGTGCAGCAGCAATGTTTCCGGGGAGACGGAGCCCGAGCATTTTCAAAAAGTTCCACCTTGGAAGCCATTTTCAGTGGCTACAGGCCCGAAATGCAACTTTCCATTGTCGATTGTAAACAGGGCCTGAGCCTCCGTAAGTGGAGTAAGCTATCAGCAAAGAGAATAAAAGATGAGCAAACTTGATTTTTACATCCAGATATTTTCTGAAAACTGTAAATTCTTCCCCAACTGTGAATCCAAACCCGAATCCAGTCAGACTTTACAACTTTCTGAACAAGTATTGATTTAACCTACAGTGTATGGACGTTTCTTTGTCTTGACAAGGTGACCATTTGAGTAGATGAAGACTTTTGAACGTGAAAGACAAATTTACACACACACACACACACACACACACGCCTCATTTAGTGCATTCTCGCTAATTCAAATGTCTCCTGAACCAAACTCAAGCATTGCCATGACTAAGCTTATTTTTCCCTCATTATAGTCGTTAAAACACACGTTCTCACTCAAACTCACACACACACACACACACACACACACACACACACACACACACACACGTACACTACTTATTCTGCAGTCGGATAGATTTGTTGTAGCGTGGAATTAAAACAGCGATGATGCATTTCTTTTTATTACGCTTTTTTTCCCCCCCCCCTAACATTATTTTGTGTCTCTGCCTTTCTCGTTAATAAACGCCTCGTCTCTTTTATTATGTACTGTTTGTCTTCCTTTCCACGTCTCCCTCTCCGCCTCTCATGGCAGCAGCATTTTTGCAGAGAAACATTAGTTTGTGCTGTCGGAGCGAAGACCTGTGAAGATTCCTGTTTGATTTCACTATCAGAGCAGCAACTATCATCACCTCTCCAGTCAGCTTCTCTCCTCCTCCTTCCAACTTCCTCTGCCTCTTTGTAATTCTTTCTTATGTCTCCTATTTGGCCTTAACCTCCCCCCTCATTAACTCCTGCTCCCAGCTCATCAACTTTAGCTTCTGCTTTGCTCTTCCTCCTTCCTCCCTGCAGTCGTTATCTCCTTTTTCTCCGCCGCCACTCTCCTCCGGTCCTCCTGCCCTGCGTTCACTCCCCGTCAGATCTTTCTCTCCTTTCTAACCTTCCGCTGAGCTCCCTCTCTTTAGCAGAAATACTCCGGCTTTATTCTGCGGCTCCCAGAGCGAGAGTATAAATTAATGTGAGGTAAAAGAGCAGGTGTAGTGGCAAATCTATCATCAGTTCCTCAGATGTACATCATCAATCTGAGCAGAGCTGCTACAGTGAGTCCATTAGTCCGTGATGAACTGGTGTAATTCTCGTTTTATGTACAGCACAGACTGTCTTCTCCGCTCGTACACCCCAGCATATTATACTCACTTTTTTAAAAGAAGCAGAAGTTCCTGAGAATTCAAAATAAAAGTGCTGAACTGTTTGGTCGGTCGGTTGTTTGGTTGTTTGGTTTTAATTTTTTCCGTCAGGGAATGAGAGGTTTAAGAGCAGGAAAGTTCCTAAATGTGTCTGACTTGATTTCATTGCTGTTTTGATATTATTTTATTGATTTTTTTTTTTTTTTTTGAGATTCTCAAACAGGAGTTTATTGTTGTGATTTTTAGAATATAAATCCACATGCAGTACTCCAGCAGTGAGGAGGATCATGTTTTATTCTTTCTTTTACTAAGTTGTGATCACCTATCTGACATAATCCTCAGTTATTAGGAAAAAATCGCTCATGCCAAATTTTCACATCACACACTCGCTGCTTTAACTCGAAGAATCAAGATGTAAATGTTGTAAGCAAAGTCACCAAACGGCTTCATCAATTCAGCAAAAGAAACAGTTTTACTTTAATATGGTCTCAAAAATAGTCCAAACTGATACATCTGGAGCCATCGAAAGGTGGATTTTCTTACATTCATGTTCCCATGCAAGTGAATAAAACATGAACATCTAGTTTTTGGTTTCATTCTGTGTGTTTAATATGCTGTACTGCTTCAAAAACAGTGTTTATAATTTTCTTGTGGCGACATTGTTAGTAAAGCATGTTTGTGCCAGTGATTTTGTTTTTTGTTTTCACGCCACCCAGAAAGAAGAGCTTGTATTTCCTGTCTTGTCTTTACAGAACACTGTCGTCTGTGGTTTACCCATCATTCCTGTCATTTGGTCGACTCGTTTCACTCCCTTTGTTGTCGTTTAGCTTCAGGTCAGTGGTCTCCTTTCCCTCATTGTCATTTTCGTCTTTGGTTTTTGCCCTGCAGGAAGCTGGATGCCTTCATTTATGATGCCGCAGTGCTGAACTATATGGCCAGGAAGGACGAGGGCTGCAAGGTAAAAGGAAAAAAAAAAAGATGTCTGTCATTTTGCAGCTCTGCACAGTGACACACTCACACACAGCAGAAGCCTCTGCTTAGGTCCCTTCACCCTGCAGCGACTGTGTGCATGAAAACAAAAAGAGTGCACTCACTCCGTTCTTGTCGGAAACACAACAAGCATGCTCAATGAACATTTCTACAAGAACTACGTCTGTGTTAAATAAATCAAATGTATCCAATGCATTTATGTGTCCCCCGTGGCCGGTAGCTAGTTAATATTGTCATTTTTGGACAGTGGTGGTGTTGATTTATTTATAACTTTGTAGTTGATACAGCTCCCGCAGCGAGAATGAAAATCCTGCCCAGTGATCATTTGTAATAAGGTCTGTGGGAGGCCCTGAGCTCCCAGCAGCCCCGCACAACAGCCACTGCTGCAGTAATTATTACAGCTGATGTGGATCTATATTAATTCCTCCACTGAAACAATATCCCACTCTTCAGCTCAGGGATTTTCCGGGATGCCGATATTAGAGCTCAGCCAAACACATTAATACGACAGTAGACAACAAAAAACACACACACAAACACACACACAGTTGAAATGAAACTAATTTCCATTTGCTCGTTGCCATCTGCTTCTCTGTGTCTGACTCTCCCTGTGGATTAATGTGTTTCTGTGGTTCAATGGAGATACAGATGCTGATGCGCATGTGTTTGTTTCTGAAAAGGTAATGACAATCGGCTCCGGTAAAGTGTTTGCCACGACGGGCTACGGAATTGCTCTGAACAAGAACTCCCGCTGGAAACGCCCTCTGGACTTGGCTCTGCTGCAATTGGTCGGAGACGGTGAGACAAAGAGGGGAGGAGGGCGGCGTGGGATGGAAGCGGGGGGCCGTTCTCTCTTTCATTACCTGCTGGATATCTAACTGAGCATTCGTTCAGCTTGCCACAGCCTTCAGGGACTTTGACCTCACCATAAATACAAATAAAATAGTAGTTCTGCATCAGCCGGTTCAGAGGACCTCTCATATCAAACATCCAAACCTGGTCGATGGTTTCTGACTCACACTTTTTACTATTTCAATTAACTCGGCTGCACGCTGCTGTGGAGCGTAAGTATCAATTGCGAAGGTTGCAAGAGTCAATGCACCTTTGACAGACGACACACGCATGTGTGAAGCAAATAGGACTTCTGTCTGGAGACCAACAAGTGCCTCTGAAAGCCGCTGCACCTCGAGTGGGAAAGCACAGTGTTAGTCCTTTATATAAAGCCTCACAGTCTTCATGCAGTTGCAGTTATGACCACGCTACCTGCATGCCAGAACAGCAGCTACTAGAAAGGATCTTCTGTGGCTACAGCAAGTGAAGAATTCCCAGGACAGTCAGGGGAAAAAAAGGAAAAAAAAGCCTTTGAGACACTCTGAGAGCAGCTCTGGAGGCGTTTTACTCTCACTGCTGGGAAGAATCAGCACTGGACCGGTTCAAATGACCCTCTGCTGTACGCTCAGGAAGCTCACCGTGTCACTGCGGCAGAACAGAAACAGGCTGGCCAGTCATGGGAGACGGTGTTCCCTCTTCCTGTAGTGAAAATAATGAAGCAGAATGTACGTGTTGACCAGCGGGTGGGTCCGTCCCCGAGTCCGTCCCAGAAAATCACACCCTGATTCAGCTGAAAGAGGAGAAAGTCACAGAAAGTTTGGAAGAGGAAGAGACACTGAACAACAAAGAACTTGAGAAAGGTAATCGGGAAGCCGGTGACAGGTGAGGATGGAGAGCAGGGCGATGCGGTGGATGAGGGTCAGGACAGAAATGAAAGAGGAAGCAGGTTATGAGAACATGAAGAGAAAGATCAATAGAGGAGTTTGAAGGGAGAGAGCGGAAAAGGGAAAAGGAAGGGAGGTGTGATCCCTGTAAAGCTGTCGGATAACACACACACACACACACACACACACACACACATTTCCGCTTTATCTTTGTTCTGCAGAACATCGCATATTCCCTGTCAACTCACTTTGATTATGAACACATCGGACTCTCACAGCTCACCGATTTAATTTTCTTTATATTTCTCTTGATTTTGATCTTGTATCGTTGCAATTCCGCACAACAGCACTGTCACAAGTTGCTGAGTAGTGAGAGTTTGACTCTTTATTCATGCTGACTCTGCCCTCTAGTGGTTGTCGTGATCATGACAGGAGCAGTGAAGAGAGACAAAAACAGTTACATCCTGTTGGACCGAGACTGAGCCAAACGTCCCTGTGCTGGAACTGGGTTTTCTTTTCTCAGCACATGAATGGTCAGACACCAGACCGTCTCCTCGGGGGACCAATTTATCCCATTTTCAATTAGTGAGTGGGAGACGGCGCCGCCTGTGACGGCAGCGCCTGGTGGTGATGGTGGTTGTTGGGGAGAACCCACTAGCGGCCAACTCCAAATGGATGCTGACTGTTGGAGCTGAGCGGCGTCGTGCACAGTGACACGTTGGGCTCCTCAGATCATTGAATGCAGTTACGAAGCACTTGATGTGAGAAATTAAAAGAAAAGCTGTGTTCACACAGCTGGCTCAGTTGCTCAAGCAGTCTGTCTTTCAATCAGAAGGTTGCAGGTTAGATCCCTAGTCTCTTAAAGTGTGTGTGTGTGTGTGTGTGTGTGTGTGTGTGTGTGTGTGTGTGTGGTTGACAATGGAAAGCACTTTGGATAGAATCCCATAGGTCTGAAATTATGCATAGTAACGGTGGACTAATGTCAAATACTCGGAGCCAGTGTGATGCAAATGACTGAAAACTGATTGCTTTTCATGTCACAGCTCAAGAACACGTTACTTAACAGCACAGCGGGAAACCACTCAATCAATCATTATTTATAGAGCACTTTTCATACATTAAATTGCAGCACAAAGCACAGCGGCCTCTCTTTCACTCATACAGGGACATACAGTCCTGGTCCACCCCCCCCGCCCCCCATTCCCATTGAAGTCATAAAATGGTTCTTATTGTTCACAACCCACATGTACAGACGGGGAGAAGGCAAAAATAAAATCAAGGTAGCAAGAGAAGCAAAGCATGAAGGGAAAAGTGTACTGCCATATGCTGATGGAGCTGACATGGAAGAAAACAAGGCTCATCTCACAGTTTTATACATCACGGGAGATTTGGGTGAAATTGGAGGAGATGGTGAAAACGAAATGAAATAAGAGGAAAGACAATGAACAAAAACAAGGTTTTTCACATTTAACTGTTATTAGTCACCCTCCGTTGGGTCTGTCTGGCTGATGCATTACTGTAGTGTTGCTATCGCAGAAGAACTCAGCCAATTTATACACAAGACACAGTGCGCTGTAGCGCAATTGATGATTTTTTTCTATATATATTTTAACAAAGCTGTAAGCATCAGGTGGAAAAATAGCTCACCTGAATCTCATGTTGACGTCGTCCTCACTGCAGTCAGCTGTGTTTCAACTGGGAAAGACCTAAAACATGCAGGATTCCAGCCCTCGAGGACCGGAGTTCCAAACATCTGCACTAAAGAGACACCAGTTCAGAGGAGGAAGATGCTCTATATTTTCATTTTAAGTGGTTCTGATTTAAGTAAGCGGACACGCAAAATGCGACAAAAAATTTTCTGTTGTCACTTGAAAATATAGTCTAAAAGAGGCTTAAAGTTATAATCACTGATTTATTGCTAAATTTGTGATTTTTTCCAAGTCAATTAAACAAAAAACAAGATCTTTTTCATGAATCCATTCTTTATGATCGCCAATAATCTGTTGTTGTCCTTTAGTTAGCAGCTGTAATTTGCTCCGACAGTCTGTTCAGCTTCCAGAACTGCCATTGACCCTTGATCCTGCAGCTGTAAAAAACAAAACAAAAAAAAAAAAAGAGAGCCAGTTCCCAGCAAAACCTTTGAAAGAGGAAACCTTTTGTAGTGGAGGCAGCCGTTGTGTCATGTCCCACTTGGCTGCTGTACTTTGAAGACAAATAAACTCCCTTTAATGCGATGCTGCATCGGACGAAGAGACGCGGGAACGAGCGCCGTCATAAGTGCTGATGTTGCACCTGAGCTGGAATCCCGCAGCAGCATGCATCCAAAGTTCGCCTCCTCTCCACTTCTCCTTTGTGTCACTCACACTGATTCGTGCTGACTGAGCAAAGCCGACGAAGAACACCTCGCACGCCAAAGGATGATAAAAAGAAAATGTGAATATGAACCTCAACAAACCGAGGCAGCGCTCTGCACCCCGGAGAAAAGAGTTTCTGTTTTTATCCCAGGTTTTTTTTTATATATATATAAATGGCTTTGAGGGCTTCAGAGACCCAGATGTTGATTTTTATTTTATAGACGGAGATCAGAGCCACAGAAACTCTTCTGAACGTGCACTTTTTTTTTTATCTTGGCTTTAATGCGCTGCACATAACTTGACATCAGCTTCAAAAAACACATAAATTAAAAAGCACTACAATAACAGAAACTTCTCTAATACTGTAAATCATATGACTTTCTAGTGAATCTATTCAGATCATTTTAGTAAATATTATCTAATTGGTTCTTTAAGTGAATCAGGTTGTCTTAAGTTCTGTAGATTGCAGGTTCAATACCTCGTCTAACTCTGTATCGGTTTGAATTGGAACAGTGCTGGATCAGTGAAATCCATTTACTTTCATGCATAATTTCTGCTGTTAGTTATTTAATTAGTTAATCATTAATTGTGAGTGGCTTCATGAGCCAAACAAGAGCATGACAGTCACAAGAGATTGGCTTTCTTTTTTTAATTTGAGGGAAAATGTCATTTAAACATGTAAATAAATACTAAAAATAAAAAAAACACAATGTAAATAACATTTCAAACTGTGAGTGTACGTATGTGTTAGTTGAGAGATGAGTAGTACAAAAATAGGATGAATTAAAATGTACAAGTGTCGAATCAGTTTCATTATATCAATAACAACCTCAATGTTATTTTTATTGTTGATCTGCAATAATTAATGGAGATATGTTGCTGTATAAGGTAAAGGCTCGAACTCCTGCTTCACAATGACAATAGGCTCAGATGAATCTGAGTTTGTGTTTGTGTATGTGACGGACAGCTGACTTTTTCCACTCATGTTTTTTATACCTTTATTCAACTACAGTTGCCTAAAGCTAATATTTCACGAGAAGAACATGAAAATTCATCAGATTCAAAGTAACGATGTTCTCACTGAGGTGGGAGAGTCCCAACCACCTCTCCACTGTGCAAACCCCCAGTGGCATTAAATTACAACACACTACATTCCATCAAGTCGCTCCTACAAGTCATCATAAGTCCGACTGCCTTACTTAAGTACTCTTGAGAAGATTAATATTTAGAGATCCTCCTCCTTAGAGATCAATTAGATTCCACCTCCATCCAGCCTGGAAACACCCTCCGTCTCTCCGCTTTGCTTTTTTTTCCTTCATCACTTGTCGTCTCACAGGTTGGCTGACAAAGCGATTTCTCTGTGAGACGGAGGAAGTGAGCAGCTGTAGCTCTCATCACTCACGTCTGTCAGTCACAGAGAAACAGCCTCAGTAACTCTGAGCAACGCGCTGCTGTTTGCTCTTTATTCATGAGCTTCCAGTTCAAGTCCTGAGCGTCACTGAGATAATGTGCAATCCAAACCAAACGTGGAAGCTCCAAAATGAAATTAAATGCAAAATTGAAAAGACCAGAGCAAAGCAATTTATTTGTTTACCAAGCTGTTACATTTTTACCTCAGTATAAAAGAAGGGAAATTAAAACCCACAAAAAATCTCATATTCAATCATCGACTATTTGTAGATTGTGTTTCATGATTGACCCAAAAAAGCTTGAAATATAATTGAAAAAGAAGAGAAAAAGGTTTCCCTGTTGATTATAGGAGTTGTGCAGTTCACTTTTTCACAAAAAACATCCTCATACAGGCCAGACAGCATCATTCTCTGTGTGTGTGTGTGTGTGTGTGTGTGTGTGGTTTGAACTTGAGGACCTACATGAAAACTACACTGTTTCTGTGTAAACTGACATTGATTTCAAAACCTTTCTGAAATGAAATTCAAAGGTGCTGTGTTTTCATTTGGAGCACTGTCGTGTAAATGAGGCCGAACCCTCTAAAAAGTACAGATATTTATCTTCAGATGCGGTGAGTAATATAGAAAATGTCATCAAACTCACAGGAGGTAACGAAATCTGAGGAGAACAAATAATTAATGGCTTGCCGGTTGTTCCTTGGACACATTGAGAGCTTTGAGATTTGACTTCTTCTTCTGCATGTATTTGCCATGGGCGTCAAATACAAGAGAAAGAGTCAAAAGTTCAGACGGAGAACAGAAGCAGCTTGTTGGAATTGGAAAACAGTCGGTCGGTGTGTTTATTTGATCAGATGCCTCCTGTTTACCTGCTTTTGAAGGGTTTGCATCAAACTACCCCAGGTAATACCCTCTCCTCAGTGCTCTTTGGGCACAGATTGGATAAAGGAGATATTATTTATAAAGCCACAGAGAGGATTAGAGATTGAAGGGCCCTAAGCTCCCACTGCGGCGCAATGTAAAGCTACAGGATGCCGCTACACCGACACGATCGAGGTGAATGTGAGCGAATTGAATTGTCCCCAAAACACAACGAAACTGTCAAAAATCAAGGGAGGGAGATGTGAATTTCATTTCATGGTGTGTGTCTGCATGTCTTCCCCTTTCATTCGCCCTCCTTTCTTGGAGGCGTTTTGCTGCCGGGAGCAGGTGAGAGAGGAGACGGGTGAAATTCAGCCTGTCTGTCAGCTCTTTGTGGGGCACATTTCTCCCAAAGAGCCGATTTGCGCGCAGCCGACTGCCATGATTAACGTATTTACTGGGAGATAAAGGGGGAGAGAGCGAGGCGGCGAGCCGGACAGGGAGAGGGAGAAATCAAGCGGGCACTCATTGAAACTCGAATTAGATTACGGGAGTGAGCCGCACACGGAGTGAACATGCGTATTAGCGCCTATTGTGTGGAGAAGGGTCGATCGAGTTGAGCCCGCTCTAATTCAGCTGTCAGGGGACGTTTGAATTCCTACGTGACTGGTTTGGGGGAGTGAAACGTGGCACGCAGTCCCAGGCGTCGGAGTCAGATTTGTGTTTTGTTTGAGCAGATCTGACGTCTCGGTCAACACGTCCGAGTGGCGGTGGCCTAATCCACCAGGCAAAGCTCCATAAAGGAGTTTCCAGACGGCGTTAATTAACCCAGAGGTCGATTAATATTGTAAGCGTGAGCACTGGGAATTGGAACTTCCTTTGACTGAGATATCTTCAGAGCGCGGACAGTGGCGGGCTCCGAGTGTGTGTGTGTGTGTGTGTGTGTGTGTGTGTGTGTGTGTGTGTGTGTTCTCATTTTGAAGGTCCTCTGCGACCCGGTCATGCACATCTGTCTGCGTGAGTGTCTTTGTGCATACAGGGAACGGCCTGCTTTCCTTCCCACTGCCCCATTCTTTTTGATTAATGCATTAATAGCCGGCACTGAGAGACCCATTACACAGGAGCGCAGCGTGTGCATCGCATGCGACAGCTGTAATGTTTGTGTGCATTCCCCCACTTTCATCTCCCGTGTGATAGCGCACAGCTCTGCCCTCCGTGTCCCCGCCGCAGACGCCACGCCATTTCAAAGAGCTGCTCTCCGCTCCCGTTGCTCTCTCTAATTCCCCGCTTCTCTTTGCTATCTCAGAGCTTCTGCCGCAGATATCCTTTCCTCCGGTTTCTCCCGCCTAATGCTGTAATTTATAAGAAGTACATTCTGTGCTCACAGCGTGGAACCTCTGAAAAATGGTAAAACTGAAGCTCCATTCTGTGCTTACTTATAAAATGCATCATTTCACTTTTATTTTACGACGCATAGCAGACAATAAAGACACTGAAACTTTTTTCCATGCTCTCATGACTTCCCTCATGACCTTCCTGGGGTACTTATTTTAAGCTATGTGCAGATCAATACTAAAACATCAATTGCATTTCAGTTTTTGCTTTGTTTTTATGTTAAAATGCCAATATTTATATTGTAATTACCATATTTTACAGATGACCACTTTGTTTTTGTTGTTTTGCTGTTCTGTTATATTAAAAGGGAACTTATATGTCAAAATATACTGGAAAATACCATGTGGGGCCACTAGATGTCACTGTATGACAACACAGTACTGCTACAGTACCATAGGAAAAACCTGCATTATTGTCCTAATTTACTGGCAGGGTAAACAGAAAAAAACTACTCTGTAGAATTTAGATTAAATGGTAAAACTCTGTTCCTGAAAACAGGAACCTTTTCATAACCTTTTTGTTTCACATTTTCTCTTCCAGATGAAATCGACATGTTGGAGCGTCTCTGGTTGTCGGGAATCTGCCACAATGATAAAATTGAGGTATGGTCGCCTCACATTTTCTCTGTCAGCCAGATAAACATTCATTCATCATACTTACTTCACAATTATTGCAGTATTCGGTGAGGTGCCATTTTGGCCACTTAGAAAAGCAAACAATGCCGTCCTGTGAACATTTCTCATCACAGCTCAACTCTGGAAGTCATTATTATTTCTGAATGGTCAATAAAAGGCTAAAATAGATTCATACAAAACAATTGAGTACAAACGCACAAGTGATGATGAGCTGATTCTCTACCTCCACCACAGTGGAAAAAACAAAACAAAACAGATCTAGGGTGCATCTCATTCTGCAGCCTTATTAAAGACAAGAGAAGATGTCCACCACCTTGTAAAGAAGCTCAAACTCCACCAGAATCACTTCATCACACTTTTTAGGACGTCTGTGGGACACTTTAAGATCCTTCTGGGGACCGGTGTTGACCCTGTAAACTGACGGGGGAGCTAAGACCAACTTCAGAGGACCTGAGAGCTCTCGCATGCTCATATGATAAAAGCAAACCTCGTAAACACAGTCAGACCATCAAGAGTTTTAAAACCCCTTAAAATGTATCACAAAACTGAGAATAACCTTCATTGTGTCCAAACTCTTACAGCTAATAACAACAAAGTTATGAATCAATCAAAGAGTTCAATTCATCCATTTATTCTCATTTCAAAGTTATTAGGGGTGTGTGTGTGTGTGTGTGTGTGTGTGTGTGTGTGTGTGTGTGTGTGTGTGTGTGTGTGTGTGTGTGTGTGTGTGTGTGTGTGTGTGTGTGTGTGTGTGTGTGTGTGTGTGTGTGTGTCCGTCCGTCCGTCCGTCCGTCCCAGCTACTCATTATGAGCTTGAACCTGTCTGGTTAATTTGATGCTGTGCGACAATGTGGAAAATATATCCAGGCACACAGCTAATTAAAAGAAAACAAACTACAGATAAGTTGGGTCTGAATGCTTTCACAGGAACCCAAACCTCTGATATGGGGCATTAATAACTATTGATTCACTCTGAGTTCGGCCTGGCTCAAGACGACAAAGAGAGACAGTTTTGAAAATGAAAAAAAAAAAAAAAACTGCCTGAAAACCTCTTTGTCTGACATAAAATAGATTTTTTTTTTCCTTTTTCACAAGTGACTGACAAGTTTTGTTCTTTGTGGTACTCTTTTGAGTGTATTGGCCGTGAAATATCACAGATGGGCGCTCCAACATCCAGTGACAGCAGCAAGGGAGCCTCATTCACACTGTTGGTTGTAATTAACTTTTTATCTGCTGTCTGGGAGACAAATTGCCCCTCATTAGTAATAAATACACTCTCCTGTCTAATCTCTGTCCCTATTATTATGTTTCCTTTTACCTCTTTTTACCTTCTGCTCCCATTCATTTGATCCTTTGTTCCCTTTTTTATCTTGCGCTGCCTCAGGTGATGAGCAGTAAGCTGGACATCGACAACATGGCGGGAGTCTTCTACATGCTGCTGGTGGCCATGGGGCTCAGCCTGCTGGTGTTCGCCTGGGAGCACCTGGTCTACTGGAAGCTGCGGCACTGCGTCAAGCGATCCGGTGGGATGGACTTCCTCCTGGCTCTCAGCAGGGTGAGACATCAATCATTCACTCTCATGAGGACTTGTGTCCACATAGCATTTTCTTTTTTTCTTTCTTGAGCGCAAGCATCTTTTTACAGCTGGAGCGTCTTCTGCCGCCATGACAGAAATTTAGCAGGATTTGTGTTGATTGATCTGATCCTCTGTTGATGGATACCAATCATGCAGATGGAGCATCTCAAGTGTTCTGGAGAGGAATTCACCAGACTTGAGGACAATGCCGAGGCTTTATTACAGACAAAATGTAGATATATCTCAGAGAATTGAGAGAGAGCAGTGCAGTGATACACAGAGGACTCACTATCACAGTTCTGAGGAGCTAATCTTTGGAGAACATCGTCATGAAAAGATCCAGAGCAGACCAAATAAGTGGAATTCAGATAAGGATGTGTCTGGACTGTGTGCAGATGCTTTGTCTGTATTAGAAACACGAGGAGCTTGTTTCTTAGGGATATATTATTGAATGTCTGCAGACTGAACGATTTCTCTCAGTGTCACAAAATGAAGCAAACTGTCCTTCATGTCATAAACGTGTAAAGAAGACTTCAGACAAGCCCGCCTAGGATCTGCATTGGAGAGTCACAGTGGTCCTTGAACTTGTGTTAAACTAATAACTTAGAGTTCTCTATCCAACTCCCTAAAATTTCCATCAAGATCCACAGTGTAAAATCTGCCAAAGCCTACCAAACATCTATAGTAATCCAAAATATGAATTTGATGAAATGCTTGCTTTCGAGTGCAATTTTTTGTTTTTTCCTTTCAGTGCACTTTAGCATAGTAGTACCAGCAGGGTTGTTATTTCTGCTTCTGCTTGACCTGGTGGACAACTAACTGGTCAAACACTCCCCTGGTCTGATGGTTCCTTCCACTCCCTGTTCTTGGATCCCTTCCTCTTTCTGTTTTTCTCAGGATGTGTCATTAGAAGAGACACTGTCAGCAGGGAGCAGTTCCCACACATTCCATATGTCTTCCCTGCTTGTTATTGTCTCAGTTGTCTTCACCATTATCTTCATCACCAACAGTACTGGCAGTTCCTGCGGCAGTGAAACCAGCCCGAGACGTGCTCGCAGTGGCATGTTGGTCACAGGGCCGATTACAACAAAATCTCACTTAAATTGTCCTTTTATTCATTGATTCGCTCAACATTACACAGTGTGACATCAGTTCAGACACAGACTCGAAGCAGGGACCCTTCCTGCCTGCTAACCGCTACACACCTGTCATCGGTTCTACCAGGAATCCAAGAAAACAAAGACATCAAACTCTTCCGAACAAATGTGTTTTAGCATCTTAATTCAGTGGGAAAGAGCAGATCACGCTGATGGAGGACCGCTGAGGAGAACCAATCAGTGAAGGAGGCTGCTGATTCTTAATACAGCGCTTGAAGGAGCGCTGATAAATGATTTATGCAGGAGCAGATGTTATGATACCGTGAAAAGGTGCAGAAACCTTGAGATCTCATGTTACTTCTCTGCACTATATTCATGTACAAATGATTTCCATCACTCAACTGATTGCAGCTGAATGGTTGTTTTTTTTATTCAGGTCAACAGAGCTTTCAGTAGAAGGAAGGTTAATGAACACTTTACTGATATGGACTGCACAAAAACTGGCTGCTGTTCTTCAGTGTGATTCTCGGTGGCGCCCAGTGGAAGCCACGGAGAGGAGCATCTGAAGGTTTGGCATCGTTCGAGAGTGATCACTTGGCTGTTGCACAGCTATTTTGCTCTTGTGCCAATGCAGTTTCAGTAGGTTCACCGTGAGGTCATAAAATATTTACTGCAAACGCAGCGGCAAAAAGAAAGAGCTGCAGAGGAAATGAGAGAAAACAAGAGAAAATAGAAAATGGTGGAAAAACGGCTTAGAAATGACGAGAAAGATGAGACAGGAAGTTGAAAAGGAGGGTGAATCACTTGTGGAAGCTGGAGAGAGAATGATGAAGTGATTGGGGAGGCACAGTGAGGAGCAGTGAGGAGGTGAAGTGAGGTGGGGCCTTCTCAGATAATAAGGGAGCAGAGTCGACACGGGAGACACTCGGAGCTTTGGATGACAGAGGTAGTGGAGTATGGCAGGCCTCTGGGGGCGGCCAAGGGGAGGCGGAGGAGGGAAGGAAATCGGAAGGGACAGAGACGAGGAGGGAGGAGAGGGAGGGAGAAACTGCTGGAGCGAGAACCAGGCTTCACCGAGCACCGCAGAGATATTCTGGACGCCGCCGCCATGTTTGCCATACATCGGTCATGAGGGTCAACAAAGAAGTGGTGATATATTTCCTCCTCTTGCAATACAAATGATGAGAAAATGAATCACCTGTGCAGAGTGGAAGGGCATTTTAATTGCACCATAAAGCACCAGGAACATTAGAGCTGTTATTTCTGAGATTAGGCCTCCAGCATATTGACAAGTCAAACTAAATCAAGGCTTTTAACTCAGAAAACTACAGACTCATTCCTTTTGCACAGCGAGTCATTCCTCATCCCGCATTGGTTAAAGAGACAATCATTGGATTCCTGTGGAAGCAATAAGCCACACAATAAAATACAGCATGCTTGTACATGAGCTCTGTTGTGCTGCAGAAAGAGAACATTTCAGGTCTGGTAATTATAAATTACATCCACTCGTTTCAAATGTTGCCTCGCATGCACAAAGAGGACACAGCATCGAAGACGCTAAGTCAGGGAGATTCCGGGGTTTTAGACCCTGTTGATGAAGACAAGGAATCACAGCAGGCTTGTGAGGAAACCGCAAGAGTCTGCTATTCGTGCTTTGTGCAATAATCTTTTCATATATCGACCATTTTATAAAGTATAGTACATCTTGCTTGTTGCATAGCAGAATTTTCTCAGTGCTTTTGGTGGTGCAGATTCAACTAAGTTCTGGAAACATTTCTGGGTTTTTTTTCTATGATAGCATCATACAGCTGCTGCAGATCTGTGAGCTTAATATGCATGATGTGAATCTTCACCATGTCTACGCTCTATTAAATTGAAATGTGGCGACTGGTAGAGCCGTTGGAGTACAGCGAACTACTGTAACTCATCTCCCTAATCAAGAAATCATTTTCAGATCATTTGAGTTTTGTGACATGGTGTGTTATCCTGCTGGAAGTCGTCATCAGAAGATAGCACGCTGTGTTCATAAAGCGACACGATCAGCAACTCCAGCCTCGCGTTCCTGTTTTCGCCGACAGCAGTGAAAAAATGCTTTTGTCTTCTGCTGCTGCAGAACACCAGCTTCCAGGTTCTGTGGGTTCTGTGCTCATAGCCGCTCTTTTGCATAGTTTGACTAATTTTTTGAAGCTACTGATCCTTCGTATAATTTTCAACCAGTTTCTCTCCTTTTTTTTAGACCATTCACTAGACACTGCACAGCTGGTTGTGTGTGAAAATCCCAGCAGATCAACAGTTTGTGCAATACTCCAACCAGCCCATCTTTCACCCTAATCCCCTTACTGCTCCTTTCTCGTGGTAATTTTGAGCAATTCATCATAGCAACCTGTGATGTTTAATTTTTTTAAATCTGTAAGTACCAACAGTCCAGCTCCCAATGTTGTCCACCTTGCAGTCTTTTTCAGACTTGATTTAGGTTGTTATGAATGTTTTCCAACCTGCTGAATCCACATTTAATGGCCTTTAATTCCTTTTTGAACACGCCATGGTTGTCACATTCAATCCGTCCAGTTGGAGATCTTCTGCTCTTGTGTCTGTGCTGATCCAAGACTGATGAGGTGTCCTTTGACTGAGCTCTCTCGTTATTTATATTGGACATCTGGGTGAAAATGCTCTCTGTTCTGTGTCGTCTCTGATATCCACACAGACACTCCCTGTTTTTTGGGTTTTTTTTTTTTTTGCAGTTTCTTTATGGCGTTTCATAACTCCTGTGAAATCCAGATTTTTTTTTGAGAGAGAGAATGTTATCTGTGGAATTCCTCCTTCCGAGATTAAAAACATCAGCTTGGTGCAAACCACCCCCACCCCACGACCAGTTAGCATCTGTCTCGCAGCTATATGCTGTGCTTGCTTTAAAGTCCCCGCAGCTGGTCCCTGTGACTCGCTTTAACCCAATCAGTGACTCACCCAAGTTTCAATTTCACACTGTGCTGCGCTGCCCGTGCTCTGGGGACTGTGATAGCACTTCTGCCACTGGGGCGGCTGATTCATGTGTCCGGAAGGGCCATTATTACAGTCCCTCCATCAGATCGGTGTCTCGGTGGGGAACAGAGATCTACAAGAAGCCCCACGCATTTTGTCATTAAGATGTGACAGATATCGGAGGATTGTATGAATCATTTTCACATGTGAGGAATAATAGAAGTTTTGTGATTTACATGGCCCATCTCAGTTTTGCTAATTGAGTCCAGTCTATCTATACCGAGGTGTAAATACACAGAGGTAGAAGGTAGAGAGAGCGAGACTCCTGACACAATCAACTGCATGGGGCCTGAAATTTAAAAATATGTCATGAGATGCTCGTAATTTACACATATCTCATACTTCTTTTTTTTATTTCATGTTTTATTCATGTCGAGCTTTGTTGAATGCTGCGGCTGCCGAGATGGAAAAAGCCAGACTGGTGATTTAAAGTGCTCTCGCCACTTTTTGAGGAGTTCATTAAAGCCAGAGTGAGAGCAGGCCTATTTAGACTCAAGTGGCAGAAAATAACAGCAGCGACATGCAAGGAAAAGAGCAGCCTCTAAGCGAACACGCCATAGTCACATTCAGCTTCACTCAATCGCAGGAAAAATAAAAATTTCAGATAATTCAGCCTTTTTTCATGAGGAAAACTATAGTTCCCACTGTGTGTTTACCATCAAGATATGTGATGACTAATGCAAACTCTTTACTTCTTTACAACAAAAATAGATGATTCAAACCGTTTCTGATCATTTTTAAGCCATTTTGCACAATTAAGTTTTGCTACTTTTGTTATCCTACACCGTTTTGACTCTGCTTTTAAAGCTGTACTCCCCTTGCACATGTTGCTACAAGTATTTTTTGTCTGTTTTTTAGTTTTTCCTCTCTTCTTTTTAGTCCTGTTGGAACTGTGTTAGATCTTCGTTTGCCAAAATCCCTGTTTGGGTTTATAGTGTAACAACTGACATTCTGAGAAGCCTGGTAAACTTGGTCGAAACTTTTTTGTTTTGCTGCTGTTGTTGTTTTTTTAACAAACACTCATTAATATTTAATGGTCGGCACTGTGTTTTCTGCTTTTAAAGGAGATGTGGTGGCACAGAGAACTTTAGATAAGATGACACCACCAACAGCAAAATCCTAGAATGTTCGGAGAAAATAAAGATCCCTTCAGTCACTGTGTGAAACGTGTCCAGCCCGTGAAGCTACAGAGTCTGTTTATGCAATGTGCTGAGTAACGATAAAGGATTATGTAGCTGTGAAAGGTTGTAGCTAAGACCAATGCAGAGTCTTTTTTGACACAGCTACCTGTCACAGTGTTACAAGACAACCTAAGATATTTATAGCAGGGTCTTAACAGACTGTCTTCGTAACAGAATTAATCTTATTATGTTGCATCTTTGCAGGTACTAAATAAAAAGCAGTGAAGACAGTTTTGCCACTTCTTCGGAATCAGGAGATTTATGGCTGATTTGAAACACCGTATTTTAATTTAATCTACTGTCTGCCAAATAAAGAAGACTGTATTTCAAATGAATATTGTTCATTTGTTATGATCACGTCTGTTGAAAGAAAACATTTGGAATATATTTCAAATTGTTAGAGTGACATACTAACCTGCCTGTGCCGATATATCAGTTTTTCCAAACATGGATTCCATGTGTTTGCAGAGATATTTATCAATAACAGCTCTATGGACTTTCACCGTATCTCACTCTGACACACACACACACGCACACACACACTCTTTCTCCTTATCATACCTGGCAGCCTTGCTGGTCTAATTACAATCTCTCTGCTATCTCTTCACCCAGGGGATGTACAGTTGCTGCCAGTTTGAAGATGAGACAACACCGGGAGGGAGCAAGACCTCTTTACCCCAGTACCACACCGTGACCACCATGCCTACAGTTGCTCAGCAGCACCTCGTTACAGCAACAGTAAACAACACCACAGCCATTGCTATGGTGCAGCAGCAACCGCAGCAGAAGCACCATCAACAGCAACAGGGGCAGACTTATACCACTATGCTACCAGGATCACCACCGACTACAGGACATTCAGCGATGGCTTTGGGTCCTTCAAACAGCCCCCTATTGGAAGGCCCCATGCCGTGTTCCACTTTCTTGCCTCGCCACGACCGCAGACTGGCAGTGGTTGATCGTTGGAACAGACCAAAGCCAGAGAAAGTTCTGAGCACAGGCAGTGGTGGAGTAGGTGTTGGAGGTATTGCAGGAGGAATCACCGACATACAGGCCCAGCAGCAGTATCAGCAGAATCTCGGACAACACTGGAGCCTGCAAGGAGGTGTTACAGGTGGAGCAGGGGTTGTAGGAGACACCGGACTCGATGAATATAAGCGCTATTATGGTCCTATAGATCCAGAGGGGCTTGGGGCAAACTCAGATCAGCAAGTAGGGGTCCCCCAGCAAACTCCCAAAGTCAATCCCCGAAGCTCCAAAGCTTCAGGCATGCCACGACTGCCT
Organism: Salarias fasciatus; assembly: GCF_902148845.1. Lineage (NCBI taxonomy): Eukaryota > Metazoa > Chordata > Actinopteri > Blenniiformes > Blenniidae > Salarias > Salarias fasciatus. The sequence continues at coordinate 8,649,804 of NC_043765.1, read as the reverse complement.
CCAAAAGGCCCACCACAAGGCCCAGGACACTTAATCTCCAAGCCTCCTCCCCCACTCCCATCGTCTCCACGAAGGCCTCCCTTCTGGCGACGCGGAAGCCTAGGTCAAGCAAGGAGAAAGAGCTCAGGAGGGCCTTTGTACGAGAATATACTCCCTCTGGGGCGGCGAGGAGGTGGGAGATATGGTGCAAGTGATGGGGTTGGAAGGAGAGGGCGTCGGCCACCTCCACCTCCACCTCTTCCTGTACCACTTTCTTCCCCAACGCATACCCCGACAACTCCGTCCTCTCCTTGTCGTTTCTACTCCTCCTGTTCCAGTGCCTCGTCCTCATCTTCCTCCTCCACATCCTCTTCATCATCTTCCTCATCTTCTGTGTCGCTTTCTCGGTCAAATTCTCCCTCCTCGTGCTCCAGTGATAGCTCCTACAACTCCTCCCTCAGTTTCCGTTATCGAGCAGGTGATCGGGATTTTACGGTGGATGACGAATATGACTCCGACCTCCTGACGGAGGAGTCCAGCCTTCTCCTGGGGTCACGTCGGAAGATTCGCTCACGCCGAATGTCATCGCGCTCGCTGCCATGCAGCCCACCACCTCCACCAATCCCCCCACGGAAACCACGTCCCCAGAGAGAATATGGCAGAGAGAGGACTGGCAGCCAGCTGGCCCAGTTGCAGGAGTGGTGGGCGTCATGGGGAGACCGAGAGCGAGGGAGGAGTGGAGCAACAACCCGAGGAGACGGAGCTGTGGGTAGAGAAGAAAAGAGACACCACAAAGAGAGGGAGCGAGAGAGGAAGAGGAGAAAGAAGGGCCGGAAGAAAAAAAAGAGGGAAGAGCGGGAAAGAGAAAGAGAACGCAAGCGACGCAAAGCAAAAAAGAAAAGAAAAAAAGATGATAAAATGAGGAAAAGAGAACGGAAGAGGTCAGAACAGGAAGGAGCAGAGCCTGATAAAAGGGAAGAACTTAAAGCAGGGACACCAGATTACCCATCATACCCACCATTGAGGCGAGAGTCCTTTCGTAAAAAGAGTGAGAGCTCGATCAGAAGCTACGGATGGAACATCCCGGGTGAAGATGAAAGGAAGGAAAGAGATGAGAAAGAAAGAGATGATGGAGAAGACAGCAGAGGAAAAGAAAGACACCACAGACGGAGGAACAGCAAGCACTACCACAGCTCCAGCAGTAAGCCTTCTACATCAGTCAAGTTCTGGGGAGGGGGTAACCCATCCTCTGATGCTATCCCGTCTGCCTTTCTGCCCTTGTTGCCTGCATCCTCCAAACGGAGGAAGAGTAAAAGTTCAGACAGAGACGCTGTGGGAATGGAAGGAGAGCGGAGGCCATTGTTGGGACGGAACGAAAGAAGTGAGATGCATTCCAAGGAGGGGTTGTCCTTTCATGAATGGGAGTCTGAAGTAGAGGATGAAGATGATTCTGACCAGGAAAGAAGGAAAACAGAGCGTGGCAAAAGGCGTGGAGGAGGAAGGACAATGTCCGATGAGGAGCGAGAGCGTGATAAGGTGGTTGGGATTTATTCAGACGATGATGGCTCTTCGGGGGAGTTTGGGAAGTTCGAGAGATACTGGGAAGACCACGAAGGCAGGGCAGTGGGAGGAATTGGAGGAGGAGGTTGGTTCTTCAGCACTTATCCATCAAGGGATAAAGCAGGAAGCATCAACAGCAGAGATGACCTCTTTCTGGAGCGAGGAGAGAGGTGGGGAACAGCTGAAAGTGGGTGGGGGTCAAGTGCAGGTGGAGGTGGTGGAGGGGATGGAGCAGAAAGAAGTTGGGGATCAGGTTCACACTGGCCTGCACCTCCTCTCACACCACCACCTCCACGACGATACTGGTCAGTGGACAAGCTCCACATACAGGATGAGAAGAAGAGTAAACGTAAATCAAAGGATAAAGGGAGAGCGCACACAGCTTGCTCCTCCTGTCATTCCCCACGACACCACCAACAGTCTCATTTGTCCAAATGGGCCCGTGCAACATCACGTAGCCAGGAAGAGCTGTTCCACCACTGCCAGAGTTTTGGTGGTCCCTTTAAGCCGAAACATGACTCCTCATCCTCATCCAAACCCGATCGATCACAGAATCCATCCAAATCTGGCAGCCAGTCAAACCTCAGCATTCAACAGCGGACACAGAGATCTGACAGGGATCGAGATCGAGGAAGACAGCCGTCCCCACCTTCGAGCCTCATACCAAACATGCCACCGTCACTCCCTGCCCTTCCAGCTCCCCCGTCTTCATCACACTCAATCCATGCTCCTCCCCCTACCTCGTCCTCGTCAGTATCTTCTCCCTCCGTGGTCTCATCTGCACCTGGGGCACCCCAGGCCTCCTCCATGGCTTCGGCAAGTGCCAAACTGCAGTACCAGAGATTGCGCTCTGTACCCCAACCCCAGCGGTTTCCTCAGTCTCCTCACTTACCACTCAAAGCCAAGAGCCTTTGCTCACGAAGGGGCTCAGCCCATTTCTCCAGTGTGGAGAGCGAGGTCTGAAGTTCAACAAGGTATCAAAGTCATAAGAGAGTCCTGCAAGGCTGGAGCCGAGCAGGTATCAGGATCCGAATCTGCCCTGGCAGCAAACATAGCTGCACAGCCAAGTCAGTACAGCATACGCACTGAGCCCTTTCCTAAAGTTCTGCACAAACAAACCAGAAAGCCAAACGAACCCACTGGGGACGGTCAAAGGAAAACAGGAGCAATCTTATGTTTACTGTTGTTTCCTTTTATTCCTCTCAGTATGTGAAAGACTACAACCACACTGACAACTTGGTATTCTGAACTGAGTTAACCAATACAATAGAATAAATCGGACATCAAAAGTCATACAACTAAAGGAAACTCCTTTGCTATAGAAAGTAAAGGGCTTTGGATGTTGAAGCAGAGCAGTAGTTTGTATTCAGAGGATTCTTAATGCTTACTGAGAGCTCAGGAACTTTATAGTACTGTATGCCTGCTGCTCTCGGAAGCCTTTAACACAGAACAATGTTCCTTTTTTTTTTCCTCTCTCTCTTAAAAAAAAGTCGCTTACGCCTATTTTCCTTTTTCCTTAACAAACTGTTTACACCCCCGCAGAACTGTGACACCCACCCAAGGCACCTTAGTTGTGTCTGATCAATACCTTGTTTGGTAAGAGAGGAAGGTGATAACCACCTTGTCTTCTCTGATATCCATTTTATTTTGCTTTTGTTCCCATCTTTTACCCCTTTTCACTTCCTTAGCCCTATAAATTCTTTATTTCTCTTTCTATTTTTCTACTACTATCCCATCTTCATGTCTTATCTATTTCTCATCTCTCTTGTCATCTCCTGTCCTGCCCTCTTGGCTCCTCTCCTTGATGTGATTATTCTGTGTGTCTGTGCTTTTCTGTGTTTGTATTCTTGACAACAGGGTAAGTCAGCTGTGACTGATATTCTACTGGCTTAATGAAAAGCTGAGTGCCAAACTTAAGTCAAGCTCCACATCAAGTTGTATAATGTTAAGCAGCTGTGTTTGCTTTTATCTTGCTGAATAGTCCATCTTCTGCAAAACATGTGCACATGCTAATACACACACTCACACACAGGTACATGCAAGAGGACATGCACCTGAAGAAGTCACTTCATCGGTTTTTTTTTTTTGTTTTTTGTTTTTTTCTCAAGCAATACATTCGTCACCTGTTCATGTTGAAGCTTTATATGTTCAAGTCCTTACTTTACTTCTGTGTTGTAGTTGTTGTTATTAATGGTGTTGCTGTATATCAAGAAGTTTAATACAATGTGAGCACTGTGCCATACTCCTCAAACTTGGGTGCGCATAAAGTGTTTCTCTCAACTACCTAACTAAGACGATGGAGGCCGTGTCTGTTCCCTCCCTGCATTTGACTGAATGTAAAGTCAGCCACCGACCAGTGTGCTGCAACACCAATTAAGACACTTGAAGATGGGAATTTGTAGCATTTCTGATGGTTAGCATGTGCAATCAAGAAATTTGTGACAGAGTTGACCTCAGTTATTGTTGACAAAGCATGATGTGAACAATGGTATGCTGATATTGTAGGGTAAGTCTAAATGAGCTGTTGAGGGTAAAAAAAAAAAAAGTGTGGGTGATGGTTTAAAAAGACGTTTTTGTTTACTTCTAAGTTTTCACCTGCAAGAGTTTTAATTAGTACCAAAGCTTGCAAATGCTTGCAAAATTAATCAACACAGACTAGCTTTGCAGTCAAGTAGAAGACAGGCACCTAATATATGAGGTGGCGTCACACAGATTGTTAGTCCAGGTGCAGGTAAATAAATACATTTAGCCCCAGGCTAATTGGTCCTGCCATATATTTTGTGAGAAGTATGCAGTGATGTGTTTTAATCAATACATCTGGGATTAGCTTTGTGCTGCAAAGTCAATGTGACCAGACCGGGATTTGACCAGTGCAACGATTTTGTGCAAGTGCCGTTTTGATGTCAAAGACATGACTATGCCTGTGTTGGATGCTCGCAGATGAGACGGTTATGTTGATGTGTTTGATCTGAATGATGGCGAATGAAAGACACAGTAGCACCTCCAGTGATGCTTACTTTTCATTTTATTTTCAAGAAGTATTTCTCACCTTGTAAATGTGCAATCAAGAGCTATAGCTTCTTCATCCATGACCGAGCTGATACCAGCAGTTACACTCCGATGTCAAGCACTTAGTAGTCGGTGACAACCATCCACATTAGGATTTAGCTTCAGGAAACTGGACATTAGTGATGTATTAGTGAAGAGGCAGGAGCCACTGACACAATACTCTGTGTTTTCTCAGTCGGTGAAAATGCCCGAGCCATCCTACAAGTCTGGTCAGCTCATGTTGTTTGCCTGGAACTGCATCTGAGCCATAATTTACTTCAGCTGAAGAAGGCAAAAGAATACCTAAGTTTTTAACATAAATCTGTTGTGTAGTTTGTCTGAATTTCTTTATGAAAAATGTATCTAAATATATATATCATATCATATATATATATATATATATTTGTGGCCGTGGGTAGCATTAGACAAAAATGTTGTTTAGCATCTTGATATTTGGGGATATTGTTTCTCATTACAAGTCCATTACTGTGAACGTATAATCGTCTTGAAGACACATATGCCATTATATTCACTGAAAACAGGAACGTTATATACTTCAAAATATAGATTTACATTTTTCTTAGAAAAAAAAATTGACTATTAAATAAAGATGAAGATATTTTAGTGATGTGCTTTTCACAATCAGCAATCATCCACTTGCAAAAGGGTTTCATAAAACCAGGAAAAGCATCAAGTGCGATATGTTCCTGTGCATTCACATAGCAATCAACTCTACTTTCTTTCCCCAAATACAAACAAAACCATGGTATCGTTCAGCTTACAGTTCGTCGAAGCCTTTGCTGAAACACGACAGCGTCAGTCAGCTGGAGCGTAATCGTACACTCGATCAGCACGGCTGCTGCTGGCAGTGTGAAACACAAAGAGAAGAAGAAAAAAAAAAGCCACCGATCTCTCCTGCTTTCCCCTTGCCTTTTTTCCTCATGTTTATCCATTGTGTTGGTGCGTGTCTGCAATTGTAAAGCTGATCTGTTTTTGTTTTTCTTTAAAAAAAAAATCAAACAAACAAAAAAAAAAGTATCTGTGGAAATATTTATTTCATCCCAAAAAAAAAAAAAATAGCATATCTAAATATATATGATAGTATATTTCAAGACTCTATGATCTATGTTCTATAAGTTTGTCTACTGAAACGACGGTATTATCTTGATGAATATGTCTTTTTTTGTCTGTCTGTCTCTCCTTGTCTCTAACCTCCTGCCCAGCTCCCCACCACCCAGCGGAAACAGAGACCAGTATGTAACTGTGTTTTTGCTCACTTAAGACCAACCATCCGCCTCCATTAGCTATCTCCTGTAGCTAACGCTAAGAGTTCATCCAAGTGACAACGTGGAGGGGTGCACGAGTGTCTTACGACCGTGTCACTGTAGCAGTGGTGGCGTGTGTTTGTCTACCCAGAGGGGCCTTTCTTTTTGGTTGGGGCTACAGATCAATGACTAATTAAACCTTTTATGGATACAGCAGCTTTTATCACAATATCTCACTTATGTAGAGGGTCACATTCTCGACCCTGTTTTGGGTTCGCGGGACCCATGAGTTTATACCTTATTGTACAGTGAGGTGACCTCTTTTGAAACACAATGTAGCGAGCAGCACAGGCTTTTCTCCTTTTGTTTTTTGAGGTTTTTTTTTTTCCTGTTTGCACCTTTTAGTAGCTGTAATATTATAGGAAACATGCACAGCTACCCCTGCCAACCAACCTTTATGGTATACACTGTATAAGGACTTTGATATCCGTACATAGTGTGTTGTATCTGCCAAGCTGCTGTGCTGTAAAAGAGGAAAAAAAAAAAAAGTACTATACACCACAAACACATGGTTTTCTTAATTTTACAAAACTGATAAAGCTACTTCGACACATGTTCGGGTAGAGCCGAACCTGCTCGCTAGTGTGATGTCCACTAAGGCCAAAAGTGGCTGAACCAGGGCTTTCCTTGGATTTTCAAGCAAGAAAAACAGTCAGTATTTCCATTTTTTTTTTTTTTTTTTTTTTTTCCAGAAAACGGTGATTGCACATCCCACAGCGATGGGTAGAACACAGGAAACAACACTGCCTGAGGTCCTTTTTCTCTGAGCCAACTTACATTTACATGCTTACGATGCATTAACTGTACAGTAAGTTCCGTGGTGAGGATATTTGAAGCATTTACTGGCCGGAAGCCCTGGTGAGCCCAGTTTTAGCCTGCAGTGGAAGCACATTCACAGTTTTTGCCTGTACGCCTCTGAACAATGTCTCAAGGCCTTGTATTAATCCTGCTGTATTGACTGACTGTATGGGATGATGGCTGGTCGTGCTGCACTTTATTGTCAGCACCTCACAAACACACACACGAACACACACACACATATACAGACAAGCATATGCGCCACACAGAGAGACGTGGCGGGACGCTGCCACCGCTCTGCTTCACCTCTGCCACCAGTGGGGAAAATGACAATAGTGTGCTGTACTGCAAGCGGGATGAAAATAAAAAGATGATTTTAATAAAGAACTCTTTTGTCCGAGTTTTATTTGGATGGATTTTTGAGGGGTTTCAGTATATTAAATGTGAATTTTTTTGTTGTTCTTGGAAATTGTGTTTATCAGGTTGGTTATGATAACATAAAAAACAGTGTTTGCACTGTCAGTGCATTTCATTGAGGTTCTATTTGCACAACTACACTTGAAGTAAACACAAATCATTTTTGCATTTTTGTTTCAGAGAAGCTTTCTGTCAATGTCCCTTTACATGAAACCTTGAGACAAAACTAGAGACAGTCTGAAAATGACATGCCAGGCCACGAGTGGGCAATGTTTGTTTTTTGGAATGAAACCACACACACGCAGAGAATAAATACACTGTAAACATTACATGTGCAACACCAGCATTTGAGAAAAGTTTTGTTTTGTCCCGTTTCCACGAAGTGTAAGTGATCAAAGCATTGTAACAAGTTGCGTTTTCCCAATTTCCACAAACTTGGGGACTTTTTTTTTTCCAGAAAGTTCCACCTTGGGAGTCAATTGCAAAAAGTTGCATTTTCTCCCATTTCCATGGAGACGGATATCGAGTGTTTTCTAAAAGTTGTGTTTTCAGTGACTCTGAGTTCGCTCTCATGTAAACGGGTTCTTCGTGAGTTTGGTCCAGAGTAGGATTTTGTTATTTCCAGTCAGGTCTTCTTACTTCATGTCATATCAAAGTCAGATCATCAGGGGTTGAACTGTTCCTGCGGTCTCTGTGGATTCTGGATGGTTTCTCTGTCTGGTCTTGTCCTGTTCATGCATTTCATTGTCACAGTGAAGTTCTTGTCACGTTTGCCTGTTTGGTTCATGCTGCTGCTCTGCCTTCATGCATCTCACTTGATGATTAACCCTAAATTGATTCCAGCTGTGTCTCGTTCCAACTTAAACTCCAGACATATAATACAAGCTGAGTCTGTTGTGTCTTTGTGATCATCACGTTTACTTCACTCTTGTCTGGTGACGTGTTCAATCTTTAAATATTTTATCATTTGGATTTCTGCTTTAGTCAGTTTGTTTCTGGAATGTATTGATTTCTTTTTGTTTGTACATCTTCAGTTTGTTCTTGCACCCTGACAGCCAGACACACTGCAGTTTTCAAGTTCTGTAAATAAATAGTCAAATACGCACTTTGGAACGATCATTCATGAAAACCTTGTAAGAAAGCTGATTTTAAACTCTCTGTAACAGCATATCTTCTACAGCACAGTTTGGGAGTCATATTGTTTCACGTATTTCCAAACAGACATTTCCTGAACATGGTACCTGAAATAACTCATATATTTGGGACAAAACTATAGGCACTCAGGACCTTATATATTCTTTCTCGAGCGAGGATGTGGTTGCCTCAATATTGATGACTGATCATAATTAAACTGATTGGTTTACTAGTGTGAAAACCAGTCAATTTTCACCAATTTTGAAAGAATGCCAACGAACATTTGGAAAAACAGATCAACCTTAAATAATTAGATGACGAGGCTTTTAAAATGAATTTCAGGATTTACTTTTCCGTATGAGAGCCATTCTGTCTGAGTCTTTAAGTGTGAAAAACACCAACAGTCTGAGGAGGAATAGGATAAAGTCCTAATGTAAAGAAACAGGGGAAACTAATGAATGTGATCATTTGGGGGGGAAATCGTGGAAGAGAAAGATGAAGAGCAGAGAGAAAGCGACAAAAAAAGGAAAAGACTGCAAGTATCAGTTAAAGATCCCAAAACTGGCAAAAAGCGACTGAAACGATGCAGAGAAAGAAACATAACAAGAGGGAAGAAGAGAATGTCTGCAGGGTAAGATAGAGCAGTTGTCATTTCTGACAACAATCGGCCGCCACTGAGCTCTGCCTGAATTAGGAACACAAGAGACATGGATAAATCTCTCACACATGCACTTTTTATATTCCTGTCTTGCTCCTCACTCACTCGAGCATATTTCTGCCATATCACCACACATACACACCTTGCATCCATCTCACGCGGCAGGATTTACCTTGTGCTCCTTCTGCTTCTCATTTCCCATATTTCTACCGTCAGACAGCAGGTTCAGGAGTTCAATTCTGTTGACTCCAAATGAGCTTTTACCACAAAGCAGGCGTGAGGAGAAGCAATGCACTCCGTTTGACTCCTCTGATTAATGTCGCCTCCTAACGACTCTCCCGGGGCGCGTACCTGCTTACATGCGTGGAGATATAAAACTGCCAGCTCCGTCACGTCTAACGTGAGAGATGGTAAAACGTCGGCGGGACCGCTGGCCGAGATCCGCCAGAGCTCTCAGCGTCCCCGTTTTACAGGACGACCCGGGTCTGTGTTGCGCTGCTTAATGGACGTGGTGTGACAGGCCTTTTAAACTGTGCATGAAGTAAATATAACGCGGGATAATGCATCAGCTGCTGACGTGAGCAGATGCTCCACAAAGAGCACATGTTGTAAATGCAGCTTTAACACACCAGCGAAGTGTATACCCGTTACACACAGCCTGTGCTCAAACTACCAACATTTTCTGAGGTTACCAACACAAATATTGGTCCATTGAAGGCCCACTGCGAGGCACGTTTTAGACCTCCAGCCCCAACATCCAATTCACAGACAGATCGATAGACGGAGCTTTTTGTTTTGTTGTGTTTCCCATTTCCCAAGCAAACAGCAGCACTCACCAGTGGCCCAACACGAAAACTGCATTGTTTTCAAAATGTTGCTGTGTAAACCTGAAACATGCAAAAAATGAGACATTTTCACCCAAACTGGGCCAAAGTTTCCACCTTCTGTTCCATGTTTTTATGGCTATAATAGGACTTTCCTTTTATTGATGCTTTGTGCAACTTGTCGAACAACCGTGTTCATTCGAAGCTACTTTCGGATTGTTTTTTTTTTTTTTTTTTTTTCAAAGTAGTTCAAAGTCAGAGGTTAAAAATAATTCACTTTGAATGTGTTCATGTTCCACTTTTCAGGAAAAATACCACAGTAACTCAGAGTTTTATAGGAGCAGCATAATTTTAAAGTACAAAAGGTGTTTCGTGTTGTTTTAATGTGCTTGTTTTTTTCTGATTATCATCATCATCAACTTTATTTATAGAGCACCTCTTACAAAACAGTGTTTTACTGATTCCACCACAGCAGGAAGCTTCTCCTGCCTGCTGTAATCAGAGTCTTTAATGAGCAAAACCAGCTGCCTCTGTGTGTGTGTGTGTGTGTTTTCTTGCTTAAACATTATATTATGTATATCTAATATTATATTCCTTTTAATAGGTGTTTTTTGTATGCAGGGAAGTCAGGGCGTCTGTCTGTGTTTGAACTGCCATCGCAAAGAAATCTCTTTTAGAGTCGTATTCTCAGAATCAAAGAACCAAAGATCAGGGGGATGTGATGATTGAGGTTATATGCGTATTTTTTTATTTGAACCAGCAAGTATAAAATTTCCATAGTTGAAACTGGAGAGGATGAATGCATTGATGGCTTTTTCTGGGGTGGAGATGGACAATATAGATTTAATTTTGGAGATGGATCAGAGCTGAAGGAGAGATGGCCAAACAAACTGATTTCAATGAGGGTCGAAAATAAGGGTTGAGCAAAGCTGTGTGCAGATTGAGGCTCACCTTGCCTCAGTGGGAGGATATCTGTGTGTCGTCTGCGTCGCAGTGGGAAGAGACGCTGTACTGCATGAAGATACGACTGAATGGGACCAAACAAACAGAGAACGCTACAGACCATCCAGTCTTTCAGTGATCTGTGGTGACCACAAGGCTTTTTTTAAAAGATAAAACTCTATGAAATGCAACTGTCTGGTGCAAACTCACTCTTGATTAAAATGCTATGGTCTATATTATTATTGGTCTTTAACTGATGTGCTGGAAGGTTGCTAAAAGATTGGTTTTCCAGGTTAATGCATTGCAATCAGGTTTGTTTTGGGTAGAAAAGAAAGACGCTGCTGGAATGTTTTGTTTTTGTGGCGTTGAACTGCTGGGTCTTTCTTAGCTCCACTGGAAGGGAAGATTGATTTCACCTGAGAGCTGATCGCGTCGCTCTGATTGGCCAATCAGGAGCAAAGGGGATAAAAGAACAATGAGACCTTTTGGAGGATTTTCTGTTTTTGTTTTTCGGTCTGTCGTTTCAGAGGCTGTGAGAAGAGACCAAGCTGTTGATTTGGAACATGAATGCTTCTGTTGATTGAACTAAAGATTTGTTTTTGTCATTTTCCTACTGAAGAATCCAGAATCTGAATATTTTACCCCTCTAGTCTCCCAGGGCCTGCTGTCTGGAGTTCACCAATTCATATGTTTTGAGACCTTTTGAAGTGAAACCAGGAGTCTTTGCAGACCAATTCGATTCTGCAGTTTGTCAAAATGTTTTCACTGATAGCTGTCAGGTTCATGGCAGCAGGAGACAGGGTCAGACGTTCAATAAACATTCAGTATCCAGTTTTTGTTGAAGTTCATATTTCAAAATGTTACATTTCAACTCAGTTTCTTTCAGTCTTTATTCTAGTCTATTATAAACACGTCTATATGTGAATGCACATGTTTAATAAGATGCATGGCATCAATATGAAGCTGTTCTTCATTTGTCAGGTCATTTCAGTCCAAGTCCCTTTATTCATACAGATCTCATCAGCTTGAAGCAAAGCTGCAACTCACCCACTACAGCATCACTTGTAATATTATGATCTTTTTCATTCAGATACAACCACAGATTTTCAGCTTTTATGGTAATCATGACAAAGATCTGAAAACAACTCTGAGATATTGACAGAAATTTAAAAACCAACAATCAGCCACCGACGTAATTTTATCCATAATCTATAATAAACAAAACAATTAGTTTTGGAGGGGTTTTGTCACTGATAATTGTCTCGCTCAAAAGTGAAGGTAAACACACTCCACAACACAACATTCGTTTGTACATCTGTCTTCTCTTCCACTGAAGCGAGTGACCACAAAGTGGAAACTTTATGAATTCACACCGTGAAAGAAACTTTGAAAACTGTCTGTCTTGTAAAATGTTCCTTCACTTTTAACTATTGAAAAAGACAAAAGAAAAGACATTTCTTAAACAATTTTTTTTAAACAAATTTCACTGATATCGATTTGATTAGATGTGAAGTATATTTTTTTTTATTATTTGTCTTTCTTTGTTTTGGCCTTTTTGTCATTGCCCTGCAGTGAAAGCCACGTCGTAATTTGCTAAGAGAATGGAACTGAAAGAGGGTGAATATTGGTTTGAAGCCATGTCATTAAAAAGAAGATAGATGAACCCATGGAAATAATAATGATTCAATATCAAAGTTTTTTTTTTTTTTTTAAATAAATAAATGTTCATATCTCATCTGTATCATTGTGTTCGGGAAATGTGAAATGTTTTGCTGTTTGAAAACAATCAGCAAGTCCACATTCCTCATTTTCTAATTTTTATATCATTTCACGAGAGTCATTTGTTTATGGCTCTTTTTCAGAAATCTGGTTGTTCGGTTTGTCTCAAAACTAATCAACACTTGTGAAAAGTCATGAAAGCCCTGAAACCGTAACGGATTTGTGCTGCTGGATCACATTAGTGCCTCCATCTTTCACAGACAAACTCAGCTGAAGACCGTTGAGATGAGTGCGAGACTTTCTTGTAATGTTCAGCAACTTCAAATCAACGACGAGCAGATTTCATCCGTCAGGATACAACATTGACAAAACGTTTGGTTCGAAAGAACAGCTTAGATGTGTTTTCACCACTGAACTGTACTCTCCTTAGAAACAACTACACACACACACCACTCCTGCATTGACCTTGCTTTACTCATGTTTTCCACTGTACACACAGAATTGCGGCATTTTTTTCCCATCAGCTGTCGGTGAATGGCTGGTCATTACGGAGCCAGTTAAAGTGAAGAATGATCTGATGGACATGGGGAAGAACATCCACCTGGAGAAATGGCTTCACGTACATCCTGCACACAGGCGCACAACCTTGATGCATGAAATGGCTCCCGAGGCATCATACATTAGCAGGAGTGCACGTGTCTGATTTATGAGCGAGAAGCTCCAGGTCGTATTGATTTAGTGCCGTGTGTGGTGACTCCGCGTTGAGCCCTCTCAGACTAGTGCCTTCTGTAATCATTAGAAAGGCCTGCATCATTGAAACAGATGGTATTCCAGCCTCCATTTGTAAAGTTTTACATTGATAAGGACTTTATAATGAATGACCTCTGGCAGGTAACGGAGATAAATAGACTCCCTGCTCTGATTTCTTCTTCACTATCTACAATTGAGCTGTCTTCGAATTAAATGGTGCCTTGAAATTTTCATGATCCTCCGATCGCAAGAGCAGTTATGCAAGTGCTGCTCCCAAGAAATACTTTTTTTTTTTTTAATAGTTCTAATGGACTTACCAAAAACTATGTCCTATAAAAAAATGTTTCCGTGAAATACAGGTTTTCACATTTTATTTGAACAGAGATAACTGAAGACATCCATCAAAACAACAACAGTCTTGTGGAAATAACTGGCTCAAGCTTGTTGTTTGTCATTATGCTCACAGTTTCACCACAAATACTATTTCATCTCATCATGTCTGCTGCCATAAATAGAAATGAAATAAACTGAAAAACATAGTAACAATGAAATAAATAAAATACTCATTATTAAAAATAAACACTAGATTTAAAAAGGTGAATTACAATAATCTCAGGAAAAAAACATGCTAGGCTAATCAACGTGGTTACTCGAAAAATGTTGAGAAAAAAAAGCTTAGCATTAGCAGTTAGCTTAACAGTGAGCCCCATTTACATGATGATGTAGTTTTTAATGTTGGGCCACTGGTTGGTGCTGTTGGTTGTTTTTGTAATAAAACTACACACATGTACACAGAATAATACACTAAAATCATGAACTATAACGAGTACACGGACATTTATATGAGCAGACAACCAGGTCAGATTGTGACTCCCTGGTGGCAGCTGCAAGCTGTAGCATCTTACATTAGCGTTGACTGTAAACTTAATTTTAAAAAAAAAAACTATAAAAATATAAAAGGTATGTGTAGAATGAATTTATACAGAGCTGTGGGGATATGTAGAAATTTCTATTTTAAAAGAAATTAAATTTAAATTGTTTGTTGAAGAGACTCCTTCTTTACCCGGAAGCATTTTTTCACAATCAAACAACGATGGCAGACAGCAAGCAGAAGAGAATATCTGATTTTTTTCACAGGCAATACTTCCAAAAAATCAAAATCGAATGTTCCGAGGATGACAAAGGTAAAAACAACAACATTGTGGCAGCTGAAACTGAAGTCACGTCAGCTAGCAGCTTAGCACAACAGTTGCTGACCCACCTGACTGTTTTTTTTGCATCTTCAGCACCAAGGACAGCGCTTAAAATGGCAGCGATTTCCTGCTGTAAAAGTGTTTTTGTTTTCGTCTGTTTTTGTCATATGGTAAATTGCTGCTGACCTCATTATGGAGAAAAAATGTAATAAAATGTGAATCTGTTAGAACTTCTTAATGTTTTTTTGTGTGTATGATATGGCTTCCAGCCAGCAGCCTGAGTGGCGATGCGCTATACAGCAGGGGGAAAAATTCAATGACATCACTGCTTCATTCATTCAGTTCCCAGCCCTTTCTACTTAAAACACCTTCCGCACGCCTGTGTGCACCTCAAGAAAACCATCAGATGCTGAGGGGAGACTGTCTCTCACGAGGACATGGAGTCTTCCTCACAAGACACTGTGTGAGAAGATGTATCCAGACTGGTTCTTCGTAAACCACTCCCAAAGTACAGGGATGTAACAAACAGGAAAACACTCACACATCAGGCAGCATTATCACAGTTATTGTTCTGGGTTTGTCTCTCAAATGACGCACTGGTGTAATTTTCTGCATGTTGTGCTGTGAGGAGGCCACAGGAGAACGCCTGCGATCACGATGATCACTTTGTGTTCTCTTTAATTGTACTGGTGCCATGATTATTGCAGCGATGATTAATATGTCTCCTCCCATTCATCTGCAACTCCCTTAATATCCCCAAAGGATTTAATAAATGGCTATACTCTCTTAATAGGTGCAATCACAATACAAACACAGGCTTTGATCATTTTTTGATGGGCTCAACATATGCCACATTATACAGCCACTGTGTTGCCAGCTGTTTGGAAATGTATGCAACTCATTACATGTTTTGCACATGCATTCATGCTGTCTTTTTTTTTTTCTTCCCATGAACACCGCCGCTGATTATTTTATCGTCCTATATATAGTTTGCATTGCGGCTTTGTATGTATGCTGCAGGCAACAATTCACATATTCATACTTTCCATCGAGGGGTGATTATATTTTCATTGCTGAATAAATAGTAAAACTACTGATTGTTATTCTAAAATCTAAAAGATTTGAATCGTGCAGTTTATAGACAATACAGCAGTGGTGGGATGCATCACCAACAATGATGAGTCTGAGTACAGAGAGGCGTATACTGTATCTGTATCTAGATACAGTATACGTGTAAAAGACGCCTAAGTTTCGTCCCACTTATAGATATTCTAATGAGAACATGTAAACCAGATCCTGTAGACTCACGAGCCACGGGTAATGTGTACGTAAAGAACAATATGGAGTGAGGTGAGCTTGTTGTTAAACAGAGAGACAAACCCTCTGATTTTCCCATTCTTTCCATAACTTTACATTATTACACGTTACTCAGCTGCTTACTAGTGAAATAACTTATTTGAGACCTTATTTCAACAAAAATACATTAAATACATGAATTTCTTTAATCTTACTATGTTTTGTAACAAACTTGAATAAGATGACTTTTATGGTGAAATCATGTCATTCCTCCTGTGCTGCGGGAGCGAGACTGACTCCACAAGATGCCCGCAGCACAGCTCCAATCAGCAGCAGCAGTGAAGCAGCATCTATGTATAAGATGTTTTACGTCCAGGACCACCATCATAACATCCTCTTAGAGGTCCTCTTTCATGTTGCGCCTTGTTGTTATTCTTGTGTTGCGTCTTCGTCTTTGCTATTTGAGATCACCTTTGATCACCCGAGGTTCTTGGCTTGGAGGACGAGACTCTAGATCAGCAGTGAGACAGTGTGTGTGTGCTGCGGTGAGAATATGGCAGCAGACAACACACAATACGATCAGAACTGATCAACGCCAGATTTTTTTTATCCTCATGCGTGAGTTCTGAATATATATGTATATATATATATATATATATATATATATATATATATATATATATATATATTTTTTTTTTTTTTTTTTTTTTTTTTTAATAACATTTTGAATATCTTAATGTGTGTATCCGCCTTATGCTGCAGAAAGAGGGCCGACTGCATCGTGAAGGAAGAAGGCTGAGGAGTATCCAGAGCAGGACGAGGCTGCAGAACTCTAGATTTGCTCAGTGAGCTGCTCGGACAGAGAGACAGACACTTCAGCTGCAATAGTGAAATGGTAATATTTACAAACTGTAACTCCTTTACTGACCTTATTGCTGCTGATTGTACTGTAGTGTGCACTCTGTTCAGGTTATAACAGTATCTTTTCATTTAGGGTATCCTTATTCTCCTTATTCTGTATTTTATTGCATATTTAGTTTGTGTTTATTTCCTAAGTATTTCTTTTTTTTTTTTTTTTTTTTGTATGGCTGATTGGGCCTCAGTACTAATTTCCTTCTTTTCTACAAGTGACAATAACAAACGGTCACTATGAGTTTCTGATATGTTTATCATTCAGCAGGCACACAAACCTCTTCACCGCTATCAAATTGCATAAAAAAAAGCCCCCTGTTCAGACTGTTTATCTGCTTCACAAACTCCTTTTCTTTTAAAGCTCTTGTCTTGTTTATCACGTGTGATGTAAGAGCACTGAGAGACGCAACATCAAAAAAACTAAACAGTGTGTGTTGATTTGAAAAGCTCAGTTGTGAGGGAATCGATCATTTCTGAATGACTTTCCAGAGCAGTAAAACTGTTAACTCTGCTCAGGCTACACTTACACACACACACACAGGCGTTCTTGCATGTTCCTGCAGGTGAAATTGATTGTTCGCTGCAGCCTCTCATGACTCTCCGGGCAGTGGGAAATGTGCCGCACTCCTGATGAACAGTCCACTTTTGATTTTTATTTGCCTTACTATTTTTTTCTGTGCCGACTGGAGTTAAAAGCCTCGACATGCTCCTCTACTTTTGATATAAAGACTTGAATAATTGATGTATACTGTACCATTTTAAACACGAGCTGTTTAAAGAAAAAAACTGGTAAAGTGTTGGTGTGGCTGTGCAACCCCCACAAAATCACAACTGATTTAGTGTTGTGTATGCATTGATGTTCACAATTTCATTCATGAAGGTTTTCTCTAGTCTAAACTGCTTGGCTAAAACTAGTTTTCATCTTAAAATGGATTATCACCTAAATATTAGCTGATTAATCACATGGGAACTTCAGCTTCAGTCTCCATGGTAACACTCGACCCTATGGGCCAGCGTTCAATCAGGCTGACATTGTCCACGAGTACTGAAGCCCAGGATCAGATGCACACTCACCTTTCATCTGAAGTACTTTCCATACATGGTGAGCAGTTCCTCTTTCTGCTGTATTTCTGCTTCGCACATGTTGACTTGATTCCCTGCTGATCGACTATAAAATAAGCTGTAAATCCTATTTGCATGCACGTAAACCAAACACGGTGTATTTTTCTTTTCGGGGCTTTAAGTCTTGTCCTGGTGGTGACATAAGTAGCAGTGTGCGATCAGGTTGACGTTCCCGCGAGTGAAGAAGAACAAGAACACACACACACACACACACACACACTGTCACTGCCTTCATCTGTTTGGAGTTTGCTTACATGGTCTGCAGTTGCAGGCGGGGGTGTCATCCTGATGCAACAACCTGACAGTCCTGGCTCCCGTGTGTGTGTGTGTGTGTGTGTGTGTGTGTGTGTGTGTGTGTGTGTGTTCTTGTATTTCTATCCTTGTCGGGGCCAAATGTCCCCACAAGGATAGCAAAACGTGGAACGACGTGCCTTGTGGGGATCTTTTTCCGGTCCTAAGTAGGAGAAACAGTGTTTTCTTGACCATGTTGTTGTTACTGAAAAAAGTAAAAGTGCAAAAACATTTCTTTAGGGTTAGGCTTTGTTGTGGTGTGGGTTAGGGTTAGGGTAAGGGTCAGGGTTAGGGGCTAGACATGAATGGGAGTCAATGGAAGGTCCCCACAAGGATAGAAATACGAGACTGTGTGTGTGTGTGTGTGTGTGTGTGTGTGTGTGTGTGTGTGTGTGTGTGTGTGTGTGTGTGTGTGTGTGTGTGTGCGTGTGTGTGCGTGTGCATGCGCAACAGAGATCATAATCATGTCCTCTTATTGTGTTTGTCCCTTTGTGTCAGTGTAAGTGCTTAATCATGTGTGTCCCTTGTGTCCTCTTCACACACACACACACACACACACACACACACACACACACACACACACACACACACACGAGTGCGTGTCTGGAATACAAGGCAGGGCCTGATAGTTGGGAGAAGAAAGGAGATCACTCCTGTATCCAGGGGCAACGCAGGTAACGGGAGGATAAGTGGTGATGGCTGGGAGGACGCCTCTCTGCTGCGTTCCTCGAGCCTCGCTCAAACACTTCCACCGCTCCAAACGGGATTTATGAAAACACATTGCATCACGCGCCTAACGAAGTGGCTTACTTGTCTGTCAGATTTGCATTAAATCATGAAAAAGAGGCGACGAGCCAGAACCTGTGCACACTTTGTGCACGTTTCCATTGCAGCCACTCTCACTCCAGCAGCTGATTTCACTGATTAGTTTGTTCCGTCTGATTGGCAGTGCGTTAATCAGTGAAATCACCTAGCGCTCTGATTTGTCGGGGCTTGAACCTGCACATCCTTGGAACACACTAACACATGATTGTCGCATTATAATCAATCCAGTAATGACATGGTTTTAAATCTTATGTGTTAAAAAAAAAAAAAAAAAAAAAACACCTGTGATCGACAGACTCATGGAGCTCGAGGGCAATGGTTTAGAGATGCGGCTGAAATGGGAGAGACGTTCGCAGCAGGCTGGATTGTGAAATGTAGCTGCAGTTGAAACCGTCCTTCTGTCCCCAAACACTGTTCAGAGACGTGGAACAAGAGGAGAGAAATTGCACATCTGTTTTGACATCCAAACCAAGCACTACAGAGTGCTCTCACAAGTTCGGAATGCAGAAATGCTCTCCTACGTTCAAGAAAATAAAATTACTCTGTTTACTTCAATCACTTAATATGTTTTAAACCAGGGGTGTCCAAAGTCGGTTCTGGAGCGCCGCAGCCCTGCATGTTTTTCAAGGCTGTGTCCGAATGTCCACACTATTTCCTATATAGTTCACTAGAAATGTCCCACAAAGCATCTTGAAAAGTAGTGAGCATCGATGGTCCCTAGACGGCTCAATATTACCCATCGTGCATTGCGAATCTCGAGCAAAATAACGGAAGAGCAGCAGCACGAGCCGGGAATAATTTGATATTTTTTATTTATTCTTCAATGATTAGAAAGATGACAAGGACAGTAAAATGCAGAATAAGAGCAAATTAACAAAATATATATTCCAAAACGTCTGGTTACCATGGTACCGGCCGGGGGTCATGTGATCAGCGCTGAGGGAAAAAGTAGGGAGCTGCGTGTCTGAATCGCCAACGGATTCAGGGCACTATATCGTCCACTATGTAGTCCAGCACTATATAGTGATTGAGAAGTTAGGAAACGTGTGGACATTCGGACACAGCCCATGTCTCCCTGCTTCAACACAGCTGATGCAGTGAGGCTCGTTATCTGGCTTTCTGCTGGACTTGGCCATGAATCATCATGAGATGCAGGTGTGTTGACGCAGGGAGACATGGAAAACATGCAGGGCTGCGGCCCTCCAGGACCGACTTTGGACACCCCTGTTTTAAACAAATGTCGACATGTCTGAACATTTTACCCGAAGCTTGGTGGAGTGATCCACAGTTGCTAATCCAGGTTATGCCGAGTCTCTGCAGTGCCTCAGTGTGATTTGTTTGATTTATGAGGTTAACAATCCTCAGTTAAAATATTTATTAATATCCATTATCTCATAAATATTTTATTTTTTTGCAAAGTTTAACGAATAACTACAGTGATATGTATAACTTAAACCTGGTTTAAAATGATCATTCTGAAAAATAACTCGTCTTCATTCAGGAGTAGATGCTTTTTTGTATATATAAAATTGATCTCTTCACTTGCTTGCATTTTTTTTCAATCTTCCTGTTCCAGACTTTGCAATGCTCACAAAATAAATCTTACTTGGCCGTCTGGCCATACGGATATCTGTGTATTCACCATTGTTAATGCTTATTGCATATTGCCTGCATGTGTTTCAGTGGTTTCATAACAAAAACAAAGTCAAGACAAATAAGTAAAGTGAAAGTAAAGAGGGCCATAAATCCTTATGTATATTTTCATTTTGTCAGGGTCCTGTGCCGTGTACGTGTGATTTAGCTCCTTCTATCGCCTGTGTTGAATTTTTCACCCTGTCTGTCTCCCATTCTCCTGCTGTCTCTGTCTCCTGGTTCCCTGTGTCGTTAGTCTGATGTCCATCACCTGTTGTCTTCTGCCTCGCCTCGTGTTCCTTCCCTGTTAACCAATCGTCTTCTTGTCTCCTCCCCCTGTCCTAGTCTATTTAGTTTTGTTTCCCAGTGTCTTTGTTGGTTTGTCTGTTCAGTTTCGTGAATCAGTTTTCTGTATCCTGCTGTCCTGGGAGTTTATCTCCATCTGAGCCTGTCCGTTCATCTGCCTTCCAAGGTGGTGAACTCTGCTTTCGATACTTCTGTCTGGTTTTTGTTGCCTCTAATATAACTGTTTGCCCCTCAATCTGCTCCTACTCTGTGACACATTTGTCCATATAGACACACTGAATCATGTCAGTTGGACCCATTTGTCTTTCAAGTCATATGACCAAGCCTAGCTGACCTGATTTAATTTGCATTGAGATCAAACTCAATTTTCTACTCCTCTTCATCGCAGTGTGTGAAAGAAATCCCAGGTGACAGACAGCAATGGCAGAATACAGCCTGAACAAGGGAAAATGACGCTGAGGGGCAAGTCAAGGTCAATAATCTCAAATGTTAGTTTTTGGACTATAGTAAGAAGAATGCATGCAAGGAGAGAACATGCAAACTCCACAGAAAGGACCACAAGTTCAGACTCGAACCAAGAACGTTCTCACAATGAGGCAGGAAACTCCTAGACTCTACACAGATCCACCATTTCCACACTCAAACCCATTTATCAGGACACGACCATCCAAAAATTCAAACTGAATTTAAATAAAAACTAAACCGTCATCATCTGCATCCACAAAAAAGTCATCTATGAGTGTGAGACGGGTCGTCTGCTCTTTCAGAGGCTTCAATTTTTCAAATATAGCCGAGGGAGTTTTCTAAAACTCATAATGAGACTACCTTGATCATTTAAAAACTGGTCTGCAGCCGGTGCAGACGCAGAGGTCAAGGCCAGGCGTTCTGACGAGCGGATGGACACAGGCAGTGTTGAAATATGCAGAGAGGTGTCCCTGCAGTCTCAGGGAAAGTGTTGACAATGTTAAGCAGACAGGGGACAAGCGCGTCCCAGACCCGCTGTAAAAACGGCGGCAGTTCATCGGGTTTCAGCGCGGCGCTCCGGTGGGCGTGGGATTACACTGCGGCTGCAGCTATAATGACAGTCCAGTCATTGTTGGGAGGATTGTTCCCCGTGTTTACTCTCTCATTCGATATGTGTGGCTTCCTGTCTGCCAAGTATTAAAAAAAAGGTGTGTTAGTCGGGTATGTTGGTGGAAATATTTATGACGTGGGGCTTCTGCAGTGCACAGCGATTGGACAATTTGCTCTTAAACTTTTCCCATAAACACAAAACAGCAGAAACAACACAGCTGTCAGGATCTCCACTTCAAAGTGCCCGTTTCAATAAAACCTGCAGGACACCAAAGTATTGTGGTCTGTCCCAATACTGATGAAACTCCAAAAAATTGTCCACCTTTTGAAACAGAATCCACTTCACTGTCTCAGTTTTTTTTTTTAAATAAATATATTATAGTTGTTTCCTTCTGACTTTTATCTTCATATCCAGACTGAAATTCCACCATCCTCTGGTGGCTCATTAGTTCAATTTTCTAAGGAATGGAGGAGATTATTGACTGGAAGTGAGCATGGACATGTTTTGAAGATTCTGTCCAGAATGGAGGGTGATGGAACGATCAGACAGCAGAGCAGAGAGAGATGAACATTAAGCCAATGACGTTTTGTTAAAGAACAGTCCTGTAACTCCACTGTCTGTGGAAATAAATTACATATTGATACATAATCACTTTAAAGAAATTAGGAATACAGTCCCAGTTACTGAAGTTTGACAGCATTGTTACTCTGTTTTAATCGATCATCTATCTGAAAAATGTCTGCGTACCGGAGTCAGTAAAACTGGGTTTTGGGTGTCATTTTTACACGAAAATTGTTCTCAGAGCCACTGAAAACTTCTTGAAGATAGCTCCGAAGGTGCATTTTTAGCACTCCAACTCCGTCTCTGAGGAAATGGAGAGAGAGAGAGAGAGAGAGAGAGAGAAAAAACTTCCCTCAGTCTGATTCTGCATGCATGAGAAGCAGAACAGTGATCATCTGCTGGTTTGTGGTTTTTGTAGATTCATTGCAACGCTTGTTTTCTTCTCTTTAAAGTGAACTGAATGACTTTAGAGAGCACATAGCGGAGTTTTTGTTTTCAGTTTCATCATTTCAAACCATTGACTGAACTGATTAAAACCACATTATCAAGTCAGATACGACTCATGTTTCTTGAATGTAGAATAAAAATGCCTTTAATGTATAAATTATTTTACTATGGAAAATATGTTCATATCTGATTTTTGCTGGAGGGCTTTTTTTTTAATCCAGGAGCGCAATATTTATTATACTCATATCAAATATGTTTGGCCTTTTTTAACAAAGTGTGAAAATCCCATTTTCTTTTTTTTTTTCAGAAATATATAAACTTATTTCTTCATGTGATTTCATTTTATGTCAATGTATTTTGCTTTAGAGAAGTTTGTGCTCTTTGTTTAAAATGCAGAAATGATTAACGATTGCCAGCTCAACCTGAAGGCTGCTGCTTGGCAGAGCATTGATCCTGATGAGTAAGCAGCTGTATTGAAATTGTGCGGCCTGGGCAGGGTCGGACCGGCCACCGAGAGCACCAGCACGTTTTGCATTTTTGAATTAATGTGGCCCGTGCTGGTGTCGAACAACACGGCTCACTCCGAGTGCGCAGAGCTTTAAATAGCTGTGCAGCAGTGACGGGTAGTGAGGGGTGGGAATGCAGCAGTCCCACCATGAGCACAAACCTCCACCCTGATTATAGCCCCACTTCCTCACTGCTGCCAGGAATGAAGGAGTGTATGTTTGCTCAGTTGGTATTTTCTGAAGTATGCCAAAGTAAAACTAATGTACTCCAGCAATGAACTGGACCTTGATGAATAAGGTTTTTGTTGGAACGCCTTACACAGTCTTGGATTGTGCTGCACAGTGGTTTGAGAGGATGTATCTTATTGCGCTGTTAAGCTATGATACTGGATGATGTAACAGTCACTTATTTCAAAGAACCTGCATGTGAGTAGCTTTAGATGTTTCTTTTACAGTCATCTAATTGGCTGATTTTTACTTTCACACTGTGTCACTGGAGTACATATTGTCATGGAAGGCAAACTGCCTGCTGCACGGCTTTAAAAAATGCGTTGTGAGATGATATTAAAATCCATATGCCAAAGCTGTCCAAGACTGTTCGAAACGATGTTTCAAAGAGTTAAAGGTTAATTTTTTTTTTTTTTAATTTATTTATTTTTTGCTAAGGACTGGATGATGTGGGGTTATACATGAACAGTTGGAGATCAATACACCATGTGTGACAGGAGTCCCAAATGTGCAGCGTCTTTGCGTGGTCACTCCAAAATCCTACGAGGTGGTGCACAGTCGAAGGAAAAGGAAAAACGCCACATCAGACAGTCACCGATGAATATGTGATATTGTATGAACTTGCACTGACCCGATGTCCTCTGAGAGTTTGAAAAAACTCACACTCACTCTCCGATTGAGTTCAGACAAACTCGCACTGACTTTGTATACTCTTGGACTGATCTCGCGATATCTCGGCAGACCTTTGCCGGTATAAAAAGTCATCACCTGTGCCATTCATTTTCCAAGGCGGGGGCTGGTAACTTATGAGGGTGTGGACAGGCTGGCACTGAGCCCAATCGGATCCTCTCGTGGCACACCACACACAACAGGATTTCAAATCATATATCAAATATTAAACATGTTCATTACTTTCAGCACCCCCTTCCGACACCTCCCGAGTGGCTCCAACCGGAAATAATCACTCTCGACACATCGCAAGCCACAGGAACATCGAGCACGATCTAATTTGCAGACACCTGACAATCTACGGGCTTTGATGGGGAGAAGATCCGGACAAAATTCGGACCGACTATACGTTGGTGTGTATCAGCCTTTATTCATCCTTTTCTCCCAGTGACTATTTCCAAGAAAAAAAAGATTTACCCCTCAGCCAGTCATTGGAAGGGCTTTTAGAAAGAAATAGCTCTTTTTATGAGAATCCGTTAAAAGTGCTGAACATCCAATCTCATCCTGGATTCAAACATTGTTATAGTAACAAGATTTATATTGTCATGATGGTGATAGAATTTGCACATAATATATAATTTTCTTTAAGGATCTCACTATAATTATGGTTATTAACAGTAGCATGCTGTGTGTTTAGGTAAGGGCCAGCAGGAACACAATAACGCCTCTCACAACACACACATTCTGAAATGAATGCCACTATCACGGCCTCTACTTTTCAACAATACTTAGTAAACAACATTACAGCTGATCAACAAGCATAAAGCATCAAGACACCAGGAGACCATCTTCCCTCACTCCCTACTTTACAGTGCATATGCCATAATGACACAACAACAACAGAGAGGGTTTTTTTCGACTAAGGAGCAGCACCAAAAGCATAAAATAGCCCAACAGCAGTACCAATCTCATCCAGAGAGAGTTTAAAAAAACAAAAAAACAAAAACAAACAAAACCGAGCACTCGCCCATCACTTGTTGTCGATGATGACGTCCATCCTGTGATCCTTCTCGATCAACCACTCTATGACGGCAGCGTTAGCCCTGCGACCCCTGACTGAACACCACTGGTTATTGAATGCATGAGACGATCAGTGTTGGGCAAGTTACTTTAAAAGAGTAATAAGTTTTAGTGACTAGTTCATCAAAAAAGGAACTGAATTAAGGCTCGTCCATGCTTCACGTGTCCGCCTGTCCGCGTCCACTTTGGAGCTTCCGCACACCATCGATGCATGCGCGCTCGCTCCCATGCTACATTTCTGAACTCATGAAGGTACTCATTCCACGCATGCGCAGCGATGCTCGTGCTGTCTCAGGGCAAACAAGTTACACGCATGTGCAGGTCCACACATGCGCACTCATGCACACGCCCAGTTAAAAACAAGCTGCACATAACCAAAATAGCAACCAAGAGAAAGCACAGAGAGATGCAGCTGACACAGACATCACAGGAGACATCCACGGACACGATGATGGCGATGTTGGTGGTGGTGCTGGTGAAAATGGCAATTGTGGACGTGGTGGTATTGCAGTAAATGGTACCAGTGGGGGTGGTGGTGCTGAAGCAAAGGGTGATGGTGCTTAGGCATATGCTGATGGTGTAAGTGGTGGTGATGGGGCAAATGGTGATGGTGGGAGTGGTGGTGTTGGTGAATCCAGTGATCTCTGGAGGACTTCTTTGGACTCGACCTCGATGTCCTCCACCAGCGACCCTCCAGACTGAAACAAAGCAGAAACATTTTTCGCTGATCTGTGGCTCAGGTAGTCAAAATTTATAAAACAGGCAATCCATATGCTGCTGGAAACAGCAGTTTAATTGTTAGAATGCATGTGACCATGGCAAAAGCCTGACACTTCACAATTTTTTCAAAGAGAGATCCTGCAGATTAACGTC
This sequence comes from Salarias fasciatus, assembly GCF_902148845.1. Taxonomy (NCBI): domain Eukaryota; kingdom Metazoa; phylum Chordata; class Actinopteri; order Blenniiformes; family Blenniidae; genus Salarias; species Salarias fasciatus. Next base: position 8,623,634 of record NC_043765.1, on the reverse strand, counting down.
AAAAGCAGGCCTCGATGTGCATACCCTCGACATAATCTACAGCATGTATTGCACAAATAAAAATGCAAAATGTGTGATTCAAATAAACAGCCTATAAACAACCACTGACTCATAGCTTACCTTTTGTGAGAAGTTTGAGTTGGTATGTCTGTGCTTTATGAAGCCGGACAGCCACTCGAGCTTCGTCAATATGGGGGGGCGTAGCGCTACCCCCGGCACCACCGGGTCACCGCTCCTGCCGGTCGTCTTCCTCCTGGCTTTCACATAGCGGTCACATAGATACTTATATTTCTGCTAGCAGACCTTTTCATCTCTGCTGACAGTGTCCGCGATTTAAGCCCACGAGTTCTTGGCCCTTTTAATGTCCTTATTTTCTCTCAGTCCCAGGTTGTACAAATGCAGGTATAGACGGATGGCCTCACGAAGTTGCTGTTCGAAGTTTGCGTCCATCTTCTCCCTGGGCTGGTGTGGCGGTACTGAGAATGCTCTGACTGGTGCATGCACAATGGACTCTGGTGCATGCGCGACGGATAAAGCCACTCGCGGCATGCGCGACTACCCCGCGTACGCAAAGTGGTCACAAAATTTGTTCTGCGTGTGGACGTCCGCTGATCGATCCGCGTGGACCCTAGTGGACAGGAATTCATGCTAATTTTTACGTCACAGGGACCAATGCGCCACGTGCACCCACGCAGCCATGTGAAGCATGGATGAGGCTTAAAGGTTGTATAGAGGATTTTCCACGGAGGGAGAAATCCAGTGACAGTTAGTCCTTTTTGAAATGCTGCGCATGCGTGACCTACACCCCCTCCTCCCCTGCTCTCTCCGGAGGAACGCCTCCTCCTTACGCAGAAAGTAGCAAGTAGCATGTAGCAACTTAGCATCATAGCGCTAACACATAGCTACCAACGTGTCCTTTTGAACGACACAAAACACAGCGAATATGAGTAAAATCCTGTACTTGTGCCCAATCCTGTCCCTGAGCCGTCCCTGCTCTCGGGTGGATCAGAGGAGGACGGGGAGGTTTGTGTGGAGCAGCAGGACTGGAGCAGACTCACGCTCGGAGCTCACAGCTGGTCTGTGTGCGCTGCAGCCTGCAGACGTGAACAAACCCCCCCTCCTCCTCTCACTCTCCGGACTTTTTCATACAAGTCTTGTTTTAAGATTAAACATACATTTTCGCCAAATGGCAGCACGTTGTAGCTATGATTAAGAAAAATTGTCTCAAGTCTACATGTGAAAAGGTGTTGATTGCGGCAGCAATCAATCAATCAATTTATTTTTGTATAGCCCAGTATCACAACAACAGTTGCCTCAGAGGGCTTCAAGATGTTACATTGGTCGGCAAAAGCAAAAACAGCGAATAAGCATAATGGCAATATGTCAATATTTACAGTAACGAGACAGAACGAAGCAACCACCGCCTTCGACCCTCACATCCAGCAAGAAAAAACTCCAAAAACCCAGTGGGAAAAGAAGAAATCTTGGGGAGAACCACAGTATGGAGGGATCCCTCTCCCAGGGACGGACAGCTTTGGCAACAGCTAGCATGAGACAATAAGAAGTAAAGCCTAGGACAATGTTGAGGACAGTCCGTTGGACGGTCCAGCACAAGAACCACGGATCCTCAGCAGTAGAACCGAAGCCAGTCCACGGGCAGGACCGACAGGGGTGTCCTCCCGGTCCGGACGGAGCTTGTTCATAGGCCTTCGTAATAGTGAAGTCAGCAACTGAAACTGGAGAAGACTCCCCCTCGAAGGGGGGGACAACAGGTGAAAAGCAATGAACGGACTAAAGGGAATAACATTCAGACAATAGAGGACAGGGCTCAGCACTGTACTTCCCACAGCATTCTAGCTCCTGGGGCAGCTTTGTGGATACTTAACTGTTTAAACTAGCATTTAGTTAGTATAGTTTAGTTTAGTTTAATTTAGTTTGGTTTAGTTTAATTTTGTTTAGTGTAATTTGGTTTGGTTTAGTTTAATTTAGTTTAGTTTAGTTTGGTTTACTGTAGTTTGGTTTGGTTTACTTTAGTTTGGTTTGGTTTGTTTTAGTTTAGTTTAGTTTAGTGTAGTTTAGTTTAGTTTAGTTTAGTTTGGTTTACTGTAGTTTGGTTTGGTTTACTTTAGTTTGGTTTGGTTTGTTTTAGTTTAGTTTAGTTTAGTTCAGCAGAGCTTAGCATGGGGGGAGTGGGGTGGAGCGCATGGGGGAGTGTTGTGCCGACAACAGGAGGGGGGGTACGTAAAGTGCGTAGGAGCATGACAGTTACGCTAAAAATGTAGAGAGGTTGATTGACACATTAGAAAACCAATAGATAACGAGGCTACCTCGTTATTGATTGGCTAAAGTAATATTGATTTTACAACCTCCAGAGTTGATTAATTTTTATTTTATTTATTTTTTTTTTTTTCCCCTTGTCCTGTTCAGCAGCTGGGGCGTGCAATATTGTATGATTGTAGCCTTTTACTATCCGAACAGATTTTAATATTAGCAGCAGGACGAGACTGAGTCTCCTCCTGCTGCTGCCTTTATTTAAAGCTGGCACAGGACCGGGACGGAAACGCTCAGAGAGCAGGGACAGAAAGAGAAGGATAGAGAGAGGGAGAACGGGGGGGGGGGGGGGGGCACAACCTATGTACAAAGTCACAATACAAAACAGTGTTGTCGATGCACCACACGCAACCTAGAACAATCCCAAACCCCCAATCTAGACAACACCAAAACAGAGCCGACAACCAACACAGAAAATTTCAGAACCATACTGTACATACATTTTTTTTTTTTTTTTTCCGAACCATATTAGTGAACAGACCAGGCCACAAAAATAAAAGGAGGTGTAGGGGAGGAAGGAAATGCAAGGACACCACAAACCCTTTTTTTTTTTTTTTTTTTTTTTTTTTGAATATAGCTAGTTGTAACTACTAGTAAACTAGGGGCGTGCATCAAGAGAGGTCTGCTACAGATCACCATTAGTCTAACCACCACAAGAAGACAAGGTAACCGAGTATGTGAAGAGTGATTAAAGATCAACGTGATCATGTGAATATGATGGTGACAGTGATGGTGATAGTGATCATGCATATATGACCTCTGACCTCTGAGAAGGCCAGAAGCAGGCCAGAGAGGCCCTCAGAGCCCAGACAGCCGGCGGACATCACAGAGCCCGGATCCAAGCCACCCCCCCAGGCAGACGCCCACGCTCCGGTCCAGAAACGGGGCAGAGGAGAACCACTCATACCTAAACCAAACGCACACACACACACACTCACATTCCAACACACTCACACACTCTCACGCACACGCTAACAAGCACACACACACACACACACACACACACACACACACACACACACACACACACACACACAGTCCATCCTACCCCAAACACACTCACATTCCCGCGTCATCCAACTGTCATATCCTGTGGGAGACCCCCCCGGAAGGCAAGGGAACACCGAACCCCACATCCAGGACCCTCCGCCACCCACAACTGCCGCCCCCACCCCCCCACCCCACCGCCGCAGACAGATATGCACCCCCCAGAGCCAGCAGCCCCCCAAACCACAGCCGCTCCAAACCCCAGGCCTGTGGGGAAAACAACAGCCCCCCCCGCCCCACCCCCCACCAGAAGGAATCCGGAAACGGGGGTGCAGAAGACCCCATTGCCCCCCCCCCCCCCCCCCCCCCCGTCTCGTGAGTGTTGATGGAGTATATGTTGTTTGCGATTAAAATTTGAGGGTCAGTAACCACACCGTGCCGCAAGTGAGGCCAAACGAGCAGTCTCATCCACCTGAACAGCCTCACCCCCGACACAGCGCACCAAGACCCCCCGACGTGTGTGTTTGTATGTATTTGGTCGTGTTAGATGACTAAGTGCAATTAAGACTGAGAGGCGAGCCACCGAAGCGTGCAGTGATTGGGGCCACTTAGATGGCCCCCTCCACCACACCCCCCTATTTAATTTTTTTTGATCATGATAAAAATAAGGCTGCTGCAGCTTAGTAACGCCATTTTTTAGCTTTAATTCATTTTTGTTAGTAATAAAGATCTTCTATACAACCTTTAATAACATTGACGAATTTCCATTTATTCTGTCTGTCAAAGTGTCGTTTTAAAAAAAAAGAATCTGAGTAAGTATTCTGTTGTAAATTATATACTTCTATTTCATTTTAAATTAGCATTCAAGCTACTTTCAAAAAAATAGTCGGTAACACTTAACTTGAAGCACCTCTGTATAACACATTGTAAGTACATTATAGCACTGTATAACTATAGTTATAAACAAATGATCACAATGCTTTATAACATCAGGACCTAACCCGAACCCTAACCCTGTGCTGTAAAGTGGTTTATAAAGCATTTGGATCATTTACAAGCATTTATAACTACATACCGGGTGCTTCAAGTAAAGTGTTACCAGATGGTCACTCCTGCGTTTTGTTTTCAAAGTGAAGCTGTTTGAAACTCCATTCATTGCATGCTGCGGGTGAGAGACACTGTATAAATGTTAATGCTAATCATTATTGAATCATAGTGGTGTTAGTTGTCCCCTGCACTTCACCTTATAGTAGCAAATTCCGAATCAATGTGTCGGATCCTTTTTACATCCGTTCTCCTTTTTGGGTTTTCCTCTTTGGTTTTCATTGTAAATATACTCACAGTGATGTGAAGTGATAAATGTGAAACCTGAGAAGTGAGTCATAAAAGTTTTATTAAAAACCATAACTCTGTGTGAAACCACAATTAGGTAATGAAATCTGAAAGAGGCTGCAGAGATCCACAGGTACTTTCACACCAGTATTAAATTCAAAGGTGTAAAATTCACATCATGAATGGATGAGTTATAGTTCATTAAAAGATAAGACTAATGAACGATCCAGGCTCATAATAATTCTGGTCATTTAAACTTTGACTTCAGGCTGTAGTATTACCTTCTAGTGGACAGATTTGTTGAATTTTTACAAATATCCCTTATCCCTGGAGATACTCCAGAAGTAAAAAGCCTCTTTTATTGGCTCTTTTTTTTTTTTTTACATCTCAATAGGAAAAGGCCAAATACCCGTACATTTGGCAAAGCAACTGTTGTGAACACAGAAATTCTAGCTTCATTGTGACAATATGTGGATGAAAAAGACAGCATTACATGAATACAGTCCAGGATTGAGTAAAGTAAAGCTTATTTTTCTCTAAGAGGCTGTTCACTTCAGTTCGCTGCTCGTTTTGTCCAAATACATTTCTTTCTGTTTCTCATTCCTCCTGTTGTTTTAGCACTTTAATTATAATTTCAAATGAATCCAAACAGGAGCCACAGAAATAACACTGAGGCCTGAAGTGGCAGAAAATGATGTGAGTGAGAGCGCAGCTATTATTTCGTGATCCACTTTATCAGCTTTTAGCACAGCGGCACAGTTCAGGACGAGTTCACTTCAGGCTGATCTTTACTCGCCTCCAGCTCACTTTCTGCAGTCCGAGTCTTCCTGGGTTTGCTCCACACGTCTGCACAGAAAATATCAGGTTTCACTTCTGTGTCCAAAAAGTACCCAAAACAAGATTAGAACCACCCAGGTTTTTAGTTATTGCAAAGCAGTTAATCTACAATCAATCTGTACCTGTCACGTTCCATATTTTCTCATTTCTAGCTGTCAACAACATGATTTTGTGCATGTATGTGTTGAGGCATGTCCACAGGCATATCATCAGGTTTATCATCGGGATGCACACATCCCATACATGACGGTCGGGCTAGGAATGAAATATTCACAGAAACTACCAACACGTGTACATCCTCACGTCCTCATGCAGCAATGTCAGAATAAATTGATTTTCACTCAATTTCCAAGTGACATGCATTTCCTTGAGTATACTCTGCAGGGCCAACATATCATTATGCTCAAGGTGCAATTCCTGGAGGGGAAAAAAAAAACAGGTAATGTGTAAGAGAGTGGATGTGTTCTGTGGTGTTGGGAGGTCAGGGGGAAACGTAAGTACACATTTCTTGAGTCAGTTTATAGCAGGTGAGTCCAATATGTCGATCACGATCAACCTGCAGAGGTAGCGTGGAAAGATTCAATGCCATTCAGTTTTGTCTATCAACAGAGCAGAGGCAGATGTTAGAAACCAGAGAGAACGGCGTGTATCTGTGCTCACAGATAAAATCCTGTGTTCGGCTCATCAGTTTATCAATTTATGGAGTCTGTTTTGTTAATGTTTGAAGTCCAGTAAAACCATAAATATATTTAAATATTTGAATATATTTGACTTGGTATTTATAAAGGTAGCTCTCAAGGTTTTTTTTTTTTTTTTTTTTAAAAAAGTAGAAATCCCAGGTTTATAGACATCCTGCCTCAAATCTCATCCTAATGTAAATCAAAAACTCTGCATTGATCCATGAAAATGCATGAATTTCCTGGCAGGGACTCAAACCATAGCTTTGTGAATGTTCTGCATGAAATCCAACAGTGTGTCCCACCTGCCTTCAAGGGGGGTCTTTCCAGCTCCTTTAATGTCTCATTACATCTCTGTGAGTTTGGGTCAAATTGTTAGTGTGCTGGAAATGGAAACCATAAGTTGGACGTTTAGGCCTGACGACAGTCACAAGGGTTTTACGGTTTGTCTTTTTTTTCTTTTTACAGGACGCCTTACACACCTGTTCCTTGGGGAAGCAGGTAGGATCACTTCTCGATGCATTCAGGATGTAAGACAAGATGTTCAGTGACACCTGGGCCACTCGGCCAATTTGGACTCCTCAATTACTGCCTGAGGAAGGAGGATTTGGATCCATTGCTTCATGTAGTCCAGGCTAAACGCTCAAGTCCAACAGCAGCATTGCAGAATCAGTGCACATTGATTTTCCTGTTTTTTCCTTGAAGCCACTGGAGGTGATGCTCTCCACAAACATAGGCCCATGAACATTTTTGATATGTTAAACACTGGCACAAAAAAATCTCCTGCTGAAAGGCCATGTCGTGTATGGTTCAATTGGTAGAGGTAATCCTCTTTCAGTCAGAAGGTTGAAGGTCTTGCTGTGTCTGTGTCACAAGACACTGAACTCCGAGTGCCTGCATGACGGTCGTCACCACTGGAGTGTTTATGGATGATTTTATGCTGCAGAGGTAAAATATTTGTTGCAATTTTGTTGTCCATTTACACATCAATGGTGCTTGGAATCATTTTCCAAAATGTTGGTACTATCCACGCAAATCACTGCACTAGAAAATTGTTCTTCGCATGGCATGATTCACAATCCATATCCTCCTGGGACTTGATACTTTTATTTAGGGCTGTCAAATTATTAAAATTTTTAATCAGATTAATCACAGCTTACAAATTAATCATGATTAATCACAAATAATCGCAATTTCCAACTATGTCTGAAATAGGGCTGTCACGATATCAAATTTTCTCTTCACGATTATCATGGGCAAAAAATATCACGATAACGATATTATCACGATATCAGCAAAAATGTAACTAATAATGGTACAAACATTCAGATTCATCTTTAATTTTATTTTTGTTTGTTTTCTCTCTTTTCCCAGATGAATTACATTCAGAATACCTGTCAAACGAGGTGTTGAAACAATATGAGAACAGTAACTGTACAACTGCATACCAAAAGTGTAGTTACACTCAACAAATTCAAATCTGATGATCTGATTAACAGAGGATCCACAGCAGAGGGGTAATTTACGTAGGGTTGGTGGGTTATGAAAACCCACGGGCCCTGTTGGGGTGAAATCCTGTACCACCACCACACTGCCGAGGATTTTTGTTTGTTTGTTTGTTTTTTTGTTAATGCAATACAGGAAAAAAGGGCATATTTCAGACTCTGAAATATGCCCTTTTTTCCTGTATTGCATTAACAAAAAAACGACAGGACATGATTATATATATTTAACACGTGATGTGTTTTATATTTAAGGCTCCAAATAAAATAAATATTCAAAAAACTAAAACATGCACACCATAACATATTGTCTGTGTGTGTGTAGTGCTCCCTCTGCAGTCCCTCTAAAGTTGGCTTTTGGCAGGAGTTACATTTTTACGTCTGTAACAAATGTAATACCACAAGAAAAGTAAAACTAACAGATACCACACTTTTTTCTTTCACAATTAAACAGGACATTCTTAGCCAGTGTTCCTTTTTGTGCGGAAAACAGAAAGCTGCTTCAACATTTTTTTAATCAAACAAGTAGAATCCATGGGGCCAGCCTGCTTATCTCCCTCCATATTGCTTTCTTCTTCTGTTTTGATAAATGCATTGACACCAGGCCTCCTTTGCCTCCTGTCTGCTGCCTGTCCATGCTTCACATGTCCGCGTGGGTGTGCGCTGCGCGTTGGTCCGCGTGATGTAAAAATTGTCATGAATTCCTGTCCGCTAGGGTCCGCGCGGACCGATCCGCGGACGTCCACGCAGCAGCCAGATTGTAGTATGCACTGCACTGGCTGCGGTGGTGCGCGGACACTCCAAAGCGGACGCGGAAACGCGTACATGTGAAGCATGGACGAGCTGAGGCTGAGGTGAGGCTTCTTCTTCTTCAGTTGCTGGCAGCTTGCAGGCAGCTTGCATTCCATGCGGGTGCACTACCGCCACCCATTGGTAGAGGTGAGGCTTGTCACGATGCGCATGCGTTAAACTGCGTTAAAATTTTTAATTAATATTAATTAACGCAATTAACGCATTATTTTTGACAGCCCTACTTTTATTGTGAAAAGTCACCGTTAATAGCAATTCAACTGCAAAGAAGAAAAGAAAATGCATCAGTATTTTCCTTCCATATGATTACATAATGTGTACAATTTAATTCTTCTGTCAAAAAAAATTGTCTGACCTTTTAACATGGCTGAGATAATACCTCAAAACCTTTATCCATAAAGCTCAGTTATAGTTCTTTAAAATATTTTTGTACAACTAACCCTTAAACCCTAACACTATTCGGCTCTTTTTTTTTTTTTTTCCAGCATAAGCCATGTAGTGGATGTGACTATATTTATCCTGGTGAACCAAAAGCTGATTGTTAGTTTTGTCACATCCTCCCTGAGAGAAGACAGATTCCTGCCACCACAGCTCTAAATGTGCCACTAAAAACAGATGACATGTACTGTGCTGTGCTCCTTCTTTTGACTGTGAGATTATCAATGCTGTTTTCAGACTGTACTTCAGGCAAAGCTATATTTATGTTTTCCTCGGGTACGGTTTTTGGTGCCATGGCGTTGAATGAAAAACTCAAAGGGAAAGCATGCCATTCTTCATTTCTATCTGTGGTAGGCAGAGTGTAGTGGAAATCAGGCCATGATCGAGACATCCAGAGAGACTGAGTGAGAGAGACTGACAGGAAATGATGCCAGGAAAGCAAATAACTGAAATAAAGAGACAAGGATGGATCCAGAAATTTAAAGAGAAGTGAGCAGAGATATTTCTGATTGTGAGAAATGGCAGACAGACAGATGGGCTCAGTCAAAGTGAGATAGAAGGAAAGTAGAAGGAAAAGAAAAGAGAGGCTGATGGATTAAGACATGGCTCCTCATCACCGGTTAAAGTCCCTCTTCAAGTATTTATTATCTTTCCTTCCTTTGAGTTTGTCCATTTTTCACGCAGTGTTTTATTGCTTGATTCTTTGTTTCTAATAAGATGTGAAGTTTGACTTTGAAAGTATCCAATGTCTGCATCTTCGAAATGATGAAAGAGCTGGAAACCTGAAGTACTTTCACACAACCTGGATCCAAATGATTTCAACAGCATATAGAGAAACAATGGTTAGCAGATGATAAAGGAATGTGTAAGTTGTTACTGTGAGGAAATAACACTTTTAATGTTTTCAACAGTGTATGATGTGCTGAGCTGTATATGCTTACCACCAAACCATTTAAAGGTGCTGTAGGCAGGATTTTGCTAGTCAATGCTAATTTGTCTGTGTTTTCTTTGGATTAAATGTTAGAGTATCCATTGATAATACTTTAGGAGTGTAGTATAATTTCACTACCGCGAGGGCGCAGCATTTCCATCTGTCTCTGTTCTGAGCTAAAAAGGATTCTAGACCGCTCCCGGTATGTTTGACCAAACAGAAGAGCCCCTGAGGCTCTATCCTGATTGGTCGAGGGGCGGCGCTTCAAAGCTCTGCTTCTCGTGAACGCGCATGAGGAAGTCCAGGCCCGCATATTTACCTGCCTCGTCGGACATAGTATCATCAAACACCACGGAGGACACTGTCTGTTTCTACTGTAATTCTTAAAAAAAAGGCTTTGACCCCAGGCCTGCCGTGAAAAGGTCACAGGTGAATCAACCCACCGGTGCAGGCGGCGGTGACACTGCCGGCCCAGCTCGGCACCCCGAGGTCGGCACGACTCCAGGTTTCAAATCGCCATCTTGGATGGGTCAAATCGCCATCTTGCGAAGGTAATCCTGCCTACGGCACCTTTAACCTTTAAAGTACTTGTGGACTGAACTACGGCGGTCAATCATCATCAGATGAAATTGAGAAGTCACTACAGTGAGAATACTTGCAAGAACAAGTAGGAGGGATCACGTTCCCTCTATAATGGGTTTATTGGCTTAGAGGGCAGATTAAAAATTCTTCTCTGAACATTCAAACCAACCAGGATCCATCATGTCTGAAGACAACGCATCCTGCTGGGATAATATAGCGCAGAGTGCTGCTTATTAGAGGTTCCTGAGTTTTTCAAAAGTGGGAGGCAGAATTTCAAACTATCAGGCTCCACTAGACCCCGGTTTCTATGAGAGTCGAAAACGAGAGTTACGTACAGTCTGCAACTGCGGTTCTATGAATCCTGGATGACCGCCAGACCTGGTGCTTCAATCACTGAATGATCATTCTTGTATATGCACATGTCGAAGATAAATAACAACAACGTCACCTGGTGACCTCCGGTGACCTCCGTGAGTCTATAAAATCACGTCATACCGGAAACTCAGTCCCAAAAACCTTCTCGCGCAGCACAAGGATTCCAAGGGACTGAACGCTCTGGTGGTCATCCAGGATTCATAGAACCGCATGGAACTCTCGTTCTATTTCATCCTTCCTGACCGCCAGAGGTGGTGCTTCAAGCACTGGATGACTAGTGTCAACAAGGTCCCGAGGAATCAATGGACCCAACTCATGCACTCACCTCACTCAATTGAAGGGCGACGCTGGCGCAGAATGCCTTCCAAAGGTTGAGCAGCAGCCATGTTGACACGG